>NC_089529.1:5951781-6223915 GCF_963924715.1 Thunnus thynnus
AGGGAATTTACAGTAGGTATATAGCCATTCGTAATACTTAACATGCATGTAAACAAGAAGTCGTCTTTGCTCTGTAATTTCTCAGCTAATCTCGCCTCTTTTGCTCTCCACTTGGATTGTTTACCTGCCTGCAACCAAAGCCCGCTCAAACATGACAACAAACAGACTACAAAAGGAAACCAGAATGCTTCCCATACTGAAATATTGCCCTGTTGCCTACAGATTCTGCAATGATATGCAGATCCTGTTTATAGATATTACTTCTCAGCCAAATGATATTATGCAGTTGTCTTAGTTTACAGCAGCATGTTAGCCAATATTCAGCACACTATCTAGATTTTGACTGCCAAGATCAGCCAAAAGACAAATGTGACCCTGAAACTAGCCACCTAGTGGCTGGCGACATGTCACTCAAAACGACCACGTCCTTAATTATGCATAAATTTACAGCTTAATATAATTTAAACCAAGCAGGTAGCGCCATTGATGTATAAAGAGAACTGGATACAGGAAGAGCGCCAGGCTTTGAAGCAAATTTGACATAGCGGCCAAACCGTGTAATTACAACGTCACGTGATGCACATTGGCCCAAAAAGACTTTTTCCCATAGACTTACATTGTGAAAGAGACGCCTGTAAATCAACGGATACATTTTTTTGAGCATCACAACCCCCATGAAATGACTTGTCTTATTATCAGAATTTGATCCATTTGGTCCGATCACATTTCAAAAGCCTCAAAGAGCCGCACGATTGAATTGTTTCATCCCCATTCAAGTTAGCCGGAGGGCTAAACCAGAAGTAGCCGACTCAGCCGGCAAAAGTCACTACTGCGCTTGCTCTATGGGCCGCACAGATGCGGAAGCAATGCAGAAGTTGTTGAATTTTTTTGGCTTCATGCGCCACTGAGCAACTTTCATAGGAATGAACGGGGCCCCGCCTCCAATGCTGTATCCAGTTCTCTTTATACATCCATGGATAGCTCTCGGCCTGAAAAGTGAAGCTAATGTGGAAGTGCCTTAAATCTTCATTCTTTCTAATAGCCAACAAGGGGCAACTCCACTGGCTGCAAAAAGAAGTATGGAAGTCTATGAGAAAATGATCCTACTTCTCACTTGATTTATTACCTCAGTAAACACTTTCCTAATGAGTTTATGGTCTCAATCATTAGTTTCAAGTCTTCCTCAATACAGCATGATGTTTATTTTGTAAATTATGGTCCCATTTAGAGTAAAATAGATGATGAAGCAGCGTATGCTTTGGGTCATGGCTATGTTGTGATTAACAAGTTGCTACCACGGCAACATTGATTACGTAACGTAACCATGGCATAACCCCAGAGTATAGGCTTAGCTGCTGCTATTTCACAGTGCGTTTTCAGTTCTTGAAATTAATTGTAACATTTTTGTCGCCTAAAAAGGTCTTGTTCAGCGTTTAGTTGTGATAAAAGACCCTCTAAGGAGTCGGATGTTCATCTTTACAGTTCAGTACATTTTGTTTCAATGGTTGTAGGCCTGTTTTTCGCTAGCGGAAATTTGCATCAGCATTATCACTGTTAACCATGGATTGTAAATGTATCATGCTAACTAAGCTAGCAGCAAGTGCTATTGTCAGCTCCACCCTCTTGTCCAAATATGGTCACTTCAGGCTCCAAAAATCAAACATGGCAACAGACAAATCCAAGATGGGGATGGTCAAATCGCTAAACTTGAGGCTTCAAAACGGAAGTTCACAAACCAATGGGTGATGTCACGGTGACTGCGTCCATATTTTTTTACAGTCTATGATTTAAACAGGTCAGTTATATAAAAAATTTACCCCCAGTACAGTTGTCATGAACGGGGAAATTAGCTATAGAGACCAAACCCATTTCTTGTACCAGACTGTAAACATGTTTATTTCTGCTGTAAAGTTGGGCATTTTAACGTGGGGGTCTATGGGGATGGAGTCAGCCTCAAGGGGCCATTTGAGGAACTGCAGTTTTTGGCACTTTCCGCATTGGCTTCATTTTTGCTTGGTTATTAACCACCCAGCCAAATTTGAATGATTAAAAAAAATCACCAAGTATATAAAATTAGGTCTAAAAATCATGGAAAAATAAGCAGTATTCTCTGCTCTGAAATGCTGGAGGCGTGTTCACTAAAGATGCTGAAAGCCTGGCCCAAACGAACAGCCTCTGAGTTAAAAACACTCATACCAAACTCCCATATAAAAATACGCAATTTAAAATAGGCCTTCTTTGTAGGTGTAAGGCAAGCAACATGGATGAAAATTTAAAAATAAAGTCACATTAGGAGCCACTGTGTAATTCGGCGCATATATTGCGTGTAAATGTGGATGATTCAGGAAAAATTTAACTTTAATGACTAGTTAACGAGCGAATCATCACCAATTAACGTTATGTTAAATTGTCGTTTTTTTCAATGGAGTTCGGTTCACTTTAACGTACTCACTTCTCTACTGAAAAGTCCTTGGCCTTCTTCATTGTGGTCGTCACCCTTGGAGCACGCCGTGCTTTTTGGTGAAGTGCTGCCCGGCAAATGCTCTCCCTCTGGCCAGAGACCTCGAAGCCGCACAGCTGGTGCTGAAGCAGAAGCAGTGGGCGGCTCCACCCTCAAGGGATGCTATGGATGCTCGGTTAAAATGATTCCTTGGAGCTAACGTCTACCGAAAATGGCCCTATTCACTACTAACAGCAGATTATCCGAAGTGAATACTAGTTGCATCCTATGAAAGTTTGTAAAACTACCTGTGTATAAATAGTAAGTATGAGTACTGAGCTCGTGGGAGGGGGCTCGTGCTAGTCAACAATCTACGTCATGGATCCACCATTTCAGACCTGCCCAAAAATCCTGAACACTGAAGCGGTGAAAAACAGTGTGATGCTCTAACTCCACAATTCAAGACTACGTAGTTCAGTCTTTTCACACGTCTTAGCAATTATTTATAACACGTATTATATGTTTGAAAAGAAATCTCTCATTTTCAGACTTAAAAGTCCGTGTAAAGGCCACTGGTTTCATCTTTAACAATGTGTTGTACTTTAAAAGCTTGTTATCCATTGTGTCAAATCTTCGTCTGAAAAGTAACAAAAGCTGTCAAATAAATGTAGTGGAGTAGAAAGTACAATATTTCCCTCTGAAATTCAGTAGAGTGGAAGTATAAAGTAGCATCAAATGGAAATACTCAAAATTGTACTTAAGTACAGTACTTGAGTAAATGTAGCCTACTTAGTTACATTCCACCATTGAGGATATGGACATACCAGGAATATAACAACAAACAATTAATCAAGAGTAAAATGAAGTTTGACTTACCAGTATTCACGCACAGAGACAATGTGAACTGACTGCCGTGCCATGAGAAAGAGTGAGGAGAGAAGCTACTTAGGTAGGAGTGAACAGGTGCACACATGCAGGTAAGCAAGTGGAGGCAGGGATCCAGTTGCATTCTGATCAACTAATGAGGAACTGTGAAGGGCACTACATAGGGTGGAATGAAAAGAATAGGGAGAGAAAGTAGTGAAGGAGTCAAACAAATAAGGAATGGTGGTTTCTTCAGTACATACATCCTGACTGTCCTGAGTTTATAGATACCATTCCAGACATTTTTTGACATATAGAAATAACCTCTCTTTAGTTTTCACTTAAACTCGGCCTTTTAGTATCTTCACATCAATAAGTTTGCACAGTGAAAGTCAAATATTCAAATAAGGTAACAATAAGCAAAATACATATTATATAATATATAACAATATAACATAATAAATATTTTTTGAGTGTCTGTGAACACAGTACATACTCAAAGTCTGCTTATAAATAGCGTGTAAGTATGGTGCCTGTGACTGCTTATTACAGTAACTGTTTTTTATTATATTAAATTATTGCTGTTATCATATTAAGGCATATACAAATATAATGTGTGTGTGTGTGTGTGTGTGTGTGTGTGTGTGTGTGTGTGCGTGCGTGTGTGTGTGTATGGAATCCACACTGTTGTGATGTCATATAGAATGTGGAATGTGTAGTTATACAGACAGTCAGTAGATCTCAGTCAGGAACCAGACACAGCTGTCATTTGTTAAATAGATTTAAGGTAGGCAACACGTCAACTTAAACAGGACTCTTCACTTCAGAGGAAGACAGCGAAATGGTAGAAGTGCACTTCATAAATCTAGAGGAAATAGTTCAACAGAGTGACGAAGAGGAGCAAACTATCAGGTGCGTGTCTCAAGGCAAAATATTGATTGTCTATTTTCTCCTGAGTCTCATTTGACTATATGTGATAAACCTGTCGATATAAAACGTTCTTATATTGTGTTGTGTCTGTAGTGAACGGGAAGAGCTCAGGAGAAGACTCATTCAAGCAGGAACCAGCTACAGACAGAAGAAGGAGCTCTATGACAGGATATTGGCGGATGGACTGGCGCTTGAGGAATTGACAAACGAGATTGTAGCTGAAAACAAGAAACTTACCGGCAGAGTGAAAGAGTATGACACCTAACTAACTCGATCTTACTTTTTTTCATCATGTTAGCGAACTGACTTTTATACACACTGACCAAAATTCACCATCTTCTGTCTGTAATGTTGTTAGTGAATCTCATACCAACAAGCTAAGAACCAATGTTTGCACACAATGTTGTTCCCAGAATAACGTTTCATTCCCATGTGCACCTTTTCAAAATAGGATATGAGAGCTTACATATTCCTGGTGGTTGTTTTTTTTAAATTCAGGTTGCAACAGCAGCTGGCAAATATTAAAAAGAAGAAGCAGAAGCAAGAAGAAGAGGAAGAAGCCCAGACAGAGGAGCTTCTGTTTGAGGAAGAAGAAAAAAGAATTGTTAGGCATCAGTCAATTTACATAAAAAATATGGTGAGTGATATGCTTAATTCCTCTTCAGTTGTCTATAAACTCAATGGTGATTGACATTCAATATTCAAGAACAGTTACCATTGTAAAGTTGGCTTGAGGGCAGCACTGTATAGTGAGAAGTTGAGGTTGTAGTAAAAACACCATTCACTGTTTCCTGCTCATGGCAGGACACCACCTGCAGTCTAAACTCCACAACCATCTTCCCTCTTTTACTACACAACTAGAGTCACACAGGGATATGAAATGATACAGCAGGTGGTGACCTGGCAGTGTGGCTGCTTCAGTAGCTCCCACCTAAACTGGTGTTGATTTCTAACCCTGATTTCATTGCTTGTCTTTGTGCAGGAAAAGGATAATCAGAAGCTGAGGGAGAAGAATGAGAATTTGAGTGTTGAAGTAAGACTCTGCCATATACTTATTATCTCCTCTCTACTCCTGTGTGTGTTCTTCTTATCATTTTACAGCCAAACATTGATCATGAGAAGAAATTAAATGTCAAAGTAGTTGATAGAACTGTACAAAAAAAAAAAGAAAAGCATTTAGTTGGTGTTTATTTCCCAGCATCCTTCCCTGGAGCCACTCTTAGTGAACTGCTTCTCTTTCAGCTGGACCAACTCTGTCTGACAGAGAAATATGAGGATCACCTTGAAAAGCTGAAAACGACTGAGCAGGAATTAGAGGTAAAACACAGATCTTCACTGATAGTAATGTGATGATATATATTCTTCCAAACTGCTTCCCTGTCTAAATAGCACATTCATTCAGTTGAATTGAAGTAACATAGTTGATAAATAACTTTTTATGTGTTTTGTAGCACAAATTGGAGGAGATTGAGGAAGCCCTACGTAGTAAAGATGATGAAATCAAGAAGGTATATATAAATCTTTATAAAACCTTCAAGATATGATGACTGTAGTGTCTCTTAGCCGCCACACTTTCAACATCAGAGGTGTTCATGAATTGATGAAAATGTCAGTTAATCAGAGTGTCTTTGTTTCTGACAGAAATTCCGGACAGTGGTTGAAAAACTGAACGAGATAGAGGAGCATTTAAACAACATGAAGGTATGTACCACATACAGTATAGTGTCCTCTCTATGTGCATGCTTACTGTGCCCATTATCCTGCTTTTCTAAATTTCATCTCTCCTCTGCAGGCTCTCAGACAGGAACGACGAGAACTTCGAGAACAACTGAGAAGCACACAGGAAGAGCAGATATTGTAATTATTGTGTGATATTTAACTTGCTTATACTGTTAGAACAATCTTTCTTATTTAAACTTGGTTTTAAAATAACCCAGTTTGAGTGTAGTGTGTTTCAGTCATTCATGTAATTGTTGGCCATCCTGTAGATGATCTAATTACAATTAGCAGATGTTTGTATGGAGTTGTCTGACCTTTCCTATTTGTGTTATTTGATTTGATAGAGCTGCACGGAGTTCTCCAGAGGAGCCATTAAGTGAAAAAAGACAACCACTGGACGTTTCAGCAATGGTGAATATAATATCCAAACACATTACAAACACAATAAAACAGTATCTACCAGCCATGACTAGCACTTCCCCCTCAAGCATCTGCTCAAGATATACAGTAGTTTCAGATTTTGGGAAAAACACTCGTTCACTTCATTGGCGAGAGTTAGATCAAGGGTTTGATACCACTCTCACTTCTGTATGGTAAATATGTTCAGCTTGGCTTAACATAGAGCAAAGACTAGAAGTAGGAGGAAACAGCTAGCCTGGCTCTGTCCAAACTCAAAGTAATAAAATCCTCTTACCAGCATCTCTAAAGCTCACTAATGAACATGTTATATCTCGAGGTTCCTCCATAAGTTTGTCAGGCCACCAGCTGAGACTTAAGAAAGAAATAATCACAAGAAGAAGAATAATCTGGCTCATAACTACTCTCTGGTTTTTGTATGAATTAAACAAACACAATATAACATGTTCATTAGTGAGCTTTAGAGGTTCTTGTGGGCCGCTTTTGTTACCTTCAGACAGAGCCATGCTAGCTGTTTACCTCCGTTTCCTCTATTTATGCTAAGCTGACCAGCTGATCACTTACATTTACCAAACAAATATCTTTTCATGTAACTTGGCATATTTCCCAAAATGTCCAACTATTCCTTTAAGTGCTGTTTATCAGATGTTGGCCTACTTCTGAGATATGTACTGAAGCTGTCTGTTATCTTTGCAGGATGAGGAGGATGAAGAACAAGATAAGAAGACTGAGAGGTAGTTGTCTGTCATATAATGCACTGTAAAAAAAAAAAAAAAGAATAGAACAAAATGAATTCCCTTATTCTTTTACTTATTTGTGTATTATGTGTGTGTTTAGCTGGTGGCATCGTTGTGCTACGATCCTGTGGAGAGGAATTAAGGCAGCCGGGCTTATCACCAATTGTGTCCTCCTTTCTGTGGGTATCATGACCTCAATCGTGCCTTTCTGCAACAGTTCCAACCCTGACTGCAACCTTTGGAGCATCATCTTCAACATGCTGGAGCCCTACAGCCAGCTCCAGCACATACACCCTCCTGTTAGCTAAAACCTAGCTAGACCACACATTACATAGAGAGCTTAGCCTGACAGATGAGTCTTAAAATGGCCACTGAGCACTTGACCTGACCTTGCACCTGACCGCCCAGGAAGGGGGCTCCCTCATTTGTGGTCCTTCTCAAGGTTTCTTCCAATTTTTCCCATGAAAGGGATTTTTTTGGGAGTTTTTCCTTGCCCTCTTGAGGGGGGTGCTCTCTCTCTCTCTCTCTCTCTCTCTCTCTCTCACACACACACACACACACTCTCTCTCACTCTTGGTCTTTCTCTCTAAAATTGAAATTTACAAATTCAAATAAGCTTTATTGGCATGACAGATCAGAAACCTAAATGCCAACTGCCAGAGCAGTACAGAAAATGATTAACATAGACAGATGATTAACAATAAATATCCCATAATATGCAAATATCAACAATCATATCAAATGCAATATAATAAGACATTTTTTTTTACAGATGTAATTACTCAGAAACATTTACTACAGAGCTTGTTTCTCTCAGTGTACAACAAGATTTAACATATTTTACAGCTATTACTACACACTGACTTTTCTCCTCACATAGTTAGGGCTCTCTCTCTCTCTCTCTCTCTCTCTCTCTCTCTCTCTCTCTCTCTCTCTCTCTCTCTCTCTCTCTCTCTCTCTCTCTCTCTCTCTCTCTCTCTCTCTCTCTCTCTCTCTCTCTCTCTCTCTCTCTCTCTCTCTCTCTCTCTCCCTCCCTCCTCCCTCTTTCTTTTTCAACCCAACCGGTCAAGGCAGATGGTCGCCCTCCCTGAGCCCAGTTCTGCTCAAGTATTCTCCCCGTTAAACTTGAGGGTTAAACATGACTTTACTGTGGTCTAGAAGTTAGCAACCACACAGCAGCCTCACAACAGATGAAGACTTAAAATGACCTGCAATCAACTCTGTCAAAAAGAAGCACAATAAAGAATATTCAGAATATTGGTCTTTTTTTACATTTTATTTTTTTATTTCACAGTTTTATGGTCATATTTGGCTACATACAGTATGTTGTCTGTATTTACATGATTATTTCATAATGTCTTGTATATTTATTTGATGCTGAACGCCGGATCCTTTGAGTAGCTAACTCTTAGGAGTTCACAATTTTGCTGTTGTGTATTTATACACCCCTGTTACAAAATCAGTAACGATTGTCACAGTGATATTAGGATTTTAAAATTGTGAGGCTTGGTGAGTTTTAACTTGGGGCAATCCCACCAAAGATAACAACTCAGAGTTGGGAAAAAAATGTGTTTGAGATGGAAGAAGTCTTGTTCTTGCACCTTCTGTATGAGATGCACATGAACAAGCTGGTAAGTGATACATTAAAATTTGTTCTATTTTGTTGTAGTGCTTCCCTTCCCATAAATCAACATATTCTGAACATGAAATGCAATAAAATTTTAAATAGTAGCAGGGGCTTGATCTCAACATGTCAGAACTACTAACGCCAGGCATTTATTTCAGATTTCCCCCATTTTTTTTAGGTACATATACATATGTACAATATATTGTACTCACAAAATAAAACCCTCAGGAGATCTGTGATATTAACAAGAGGCCTCCCCGTCTGCTGATCAGTCGCCTAGTGTGCCAGTCTGTCTTACTTCTATAATTCTTACACCCAAACTGTGATCTTAGAAAAACAAGCATTTAATGGCTATAAAAAACCACAGGCACAAATGAAAAGCATCATATACCAGTGGTGGGCAAATATTGGTCCGTGGGCCAAATCTGGCCCTCCTGCAAAAATATTCAGCCCCCTGATGAAAGCTGAAGTTTTGACTCTTGTAGCTTACATCAAAACTTTTACATAAATTTCCATCGCTAATGTTCTGTAGACAACAAAATAAACACAAGGCTTGTGTAAATCCCAATGAATATAATCTTGTTGCATCTAATGCTGCCCAAACACAAGGAGAGGAATTAAAACTGACTGCACCAGCCTCAGTGCATGATGCTAAAATTAAGTCTCATAAACCCACAAGAATTAAATGTATGAATTCTAACTGTTTTAATTCCACGACTTTAACCTATTGGACCAGAGCAGACTTATTTTTCACAAACACTAGTAGGTTGCAGTCTAATAGAATTCGTGTGTTGATGCCGTGTTTTTTCCTGAGCAAACAACCACAGTGTTTTCAATCAACCGTAAATGAAGCAGGCGGCTGTTTATTGTGTGTGGATAACCAATAAACAAGTGCAACACAGAACATTTATTCACATATGAGTCATCTTCAGCCAAATGAGTATTAAAGAAGTTGTAACTTACTAACGTGAAACATGACATCTGTCCACAGATACAATCCAGAACACTGTTATAAATCTATTTTACTCTTAAATGGATTAAAAGCAATGAATAAAGCATATAGGCCTGCGTTTCCTTTGCACCGCCCCCCGGCAATGAAAAATCTTTGAAAAACTGCCCATAGTTGGTCCAGGCATATACTGCACATATATTTTGATATTTTGTCAGGCTTTATAGTCAGTTTTTGACATGCAGTCATTATTTTTTTATGAAGATGTGCTGTGTAACATGTGTTGTTTAGTCTTGAGAGCTAAAATACACAAGTGATCTCCACTTAACTGATTATGTGACTTCTAAACTTAATTGGCTGCACTAGTGATGATTCCGGTGTGTCTTGTTAAAAAGGGTGAATAATAATAATGCAAACAAATATTTTGTAATTATAATTAATTATTTGTAATCAATTTAGATCACTTTGCAAAGATCTGTTTTCACTTCGACATTAAAGGGTCTTATCTGTTGTTCAGCAATGGTGAACATTCACAAAATGCTTCACTCTGTTAGTTATCGTGACTGTTTTTCTTCTGGTTTAAAGCCTTGTCTTCCAAATAGATCCACTAGGTTGTGCTAGTATTTTCCAGTTATTGCCATGCCAACCCCTCACCTGCAATACAGCCTTTAACTATTTCTCTCTCTCTCTCTCTGTCTCTCTCTCTCTCTCGTACCAATCATCCAAACCATATTAGGACACTTCAGAGGTAGGACCCTCCTCCCAGTGTAATGTGGTGGACGATGTGTTCCAGTATTGGCATCTCTGCATCATGCTTTAATTCAGCTGTAGTGGAATAACCTATGGGAATAACATGTGAGGCCATCTTGCTTTGCGTACAGGACTGTGAGGAACACTGAATAATCCCCTTCTGTCTCAAGCTTCAGTCTATCCAGCGAGATTCTTGTTGAGATGCTTGTTTTCCTCTGTGTGTTCAATGGAAAGGAGGTGTTGTCATGTGATGTTCAGCAATAGCAGGAGCCTAGCCAGCCTTTCCCCCTCCAGCATCTGTTAACTGCTGTTTGTTATAGAAGAGTTTGGCCTGCTTCTAAGATCTGCTCTCAAGCTTTGTCTTATCTCTGTAGGATGAAGTGCACAAAGATGAAAGGTTCCTGGAGACTCCAGTTGGTGAGATTCAGACAGAAAGGTACTTACATGACAATTCACTGTGCTGAACTCCTGGGCTTTCTTTAAATCTGTCTGAGAAGGGAGAGGATTACACTCCCTTTGGAGTGTATGGTACATTAAGTTATATACTGGGGACATTCACATTACTGAAAGTTCACATCTGCACTCTTTTATTCACTTAGAAGAATATATTAGAACATTTTATATATAAACTTTTAATATAGGTAGAAATAAATGTTTACTACATATATACATAATGTTTTGTTTATGAATATGGATTATTCACAAAATATTATACATAATTATTTTATACATAAATTATCATTAATTATATTATACATAAATTTTAAAAAATGTGTTATTGTTATGAACTAGAATGAGGTCATCAGTCATAATAACTTAAACCAATTCCATGATGCCTGTGTGACAATAAGAGGTATTTTTTTAAGCACAGAATAGTGGTTTTAGAGGGGACCATTTTCTTCAGACAGCTGTGCCAAAGAACACACTCTGACCAGTAGCAAAACATCCCTTAACTGTGTTGATGGTGAAAACATACTGCCCTCTTTGTGGAGCTTTGTGAAGCATATGGGGGAAATATTACCCAAACATCAAATCTTTTCACAGCTTTCTTAAAGTGGAGTTTTTCCTTACCGCTGTCACCAAGTGCTTGCTCATGGGGGAATTGTTGGGTCTCTCTCTCTGTAAATTAAAGAGTATGGTCTAGACCTGCTCCATGTGAAAAGTGCCCTGAGATGACTTTTGTTGTGATTTGGCACTATATAAATAAAATTGAATTGAATTGAATTAATCTGTATATTATCACAGTTATAGTCCCTTTTACTGTTGGTTCTTTTGGAGTGATGGGTCTTATGTTTAAAAGTCAAACAAGGCAGTTTTATTGACAAGGTGATACGTCATACAATTGTAACATGTTGAGCATTTGTTAAAGCTTAAATTTTAAGCTAAAATTAAAATATTTATATTTATTTTCTCTTTATTGCAATATTTTTGTTTTATTTTATTTTTTAAGACTGTATTTATCATAATATATTCCATTTCATCACAGTCCAAATGTTAAACACCACATAATAATAATAATAATAATAATAACAATAATAATAGATGCATTAGAATTAAATAAATGCAATTCTATATCTTTTCAAAAATGTAATTACAAGATTTTGTTTTATTTTTGAAAAGTCAGTTGCGACGTATGCTGTGTCGTCATCGCTAAGCGAC
This sequence comes from Thunnus thynnus, assembly GCF_963924715.1. NCBI lineage: Eukaryota > Metazoa > Chordata > Actinopteri > Scombriformes > Scombridae > Thunnus > Thunnus thynnus. Next base: position 5,963,874 of record NC_089529.1, read on the forward strand.
CATTAGAAGCTTCATTAATGCAGGCAGCAGCACGTCGAGCAGAGCAGCAGGTATGAAATAAAACCAGAGTAATCAGTAAGTTGCACCGTGTTGGCACCTATAGTGCAGGAAATATATGAACACCCGTCTATTTGTTCGCCAAATCATACTTATTCTGAATTATTATTCTGAAGCGGTGTTTTTGGGAGAGAAAGTGTTAACTTTTTGCCGGGAAGCTAACGCTAGTTTGGCTAGTAAGTTAGTTTAGCTTGTTAGCCCGCGAAGTTATCGTTAAGTTTATTTACTGGATTTGGTCGAATCTTAAATTAGTGATGTATCGACAAACTGAACTGTGTGTAAATCTCCATGAAGAGGTTGTCATTGGCTCACAGAGCTGCAAACATTGTCAGAAGTGGCAGTTTAAATAACCACATGTGTCTAAGCTTGATGCTAAATGTCTGTATTTAAACATTTATGTCAGGCTGAAGAAAATTGGGTGAAGTCTGTTGATTGTTAGCTGTTCTGGAGCTTTTTAAAATTAAAACTTCAATCTCAACCTGAAAAGCCAACATGGATGAGATGTCTAAAAAGTGCTTAGAGGAAGGGAAACTCTTACATTTAAGTTTCCATGACAACTGGGCAACTCCATCTGCTGAGGAAGACGGTGTGATATGATCAAAAGCTCCAGAACAGTTATTGAATGGACCTTGTGGTGAGACTATTTTGTCAAGTGCTGTTCCAAGGTCGAGAATAATACATGAATCCCAACTTTCTAAATAAATAAATAGGTGTAAATGTGTGACACAGACTCACCTTCTTCCTCTTCTTTTTTGCAGGTTTAACAACATGGATTTGCTGTGTGGCCCGCTGGGCTTGGGTGTTGTGGCAGGACTGGGCTGTGGACTCCTCCTCGGTTGGCAGCTCCGGGCTCGTTACGGCTCAACATCCAAAAGCCTGATGGAAGGGATGGGGAATGGCACTGGTGAATCCAGCGTGATGGGAGAAGGAGGCGAGTTCAAGATGATTCTGGTGGTCCGAAATGACCTGAAGATGGGTAAAGGGAAAGTTGCCGCCCAGTGCTCCCACGCTGCTGTGTCAGCTTACAAACAGGTGCAGCGCAGGAACCCCTCGCTTCTCAAACAGTGGGAGTACTGCGGCCAGCCCAAGGTGGTGGTGAAAGCTCCTGATGAGGAAACCCTGATTGATCTTCTGGGTCACGCCAAAGAAGTGGGGCTTCCTGTCAGCCTGATCCAGGACGCAGGGAGGACACAGATTGCACCCGGGTCACGCACCGTGCTGGGTATCGGTCCAGGCCCGGCTGATCTGATCGACAGAGTCACTGGAGACTTGAAGCTCTACTAGATTTCTGGTTTGAATCTGCAGGACTTTCAGAAGATATCGATGTTAAAACTATCTGCAATGAAACCTAGGTTGGGCTACCATAAGTTTGTATTTTTATACAAGAATAACTGATTGTCAATTACTTTATTATTATTTTTTGTGCTATTTTGGGGGTTTGTGCACTTAACCCCATCACATTAGAAGTGAGTTGACTCTGGAATAACAGTAAGAGCTTGATGTTTATCACTTTACTGCGACAGATCTGTAGTATGAACACTTTGAACAGTTTTCATGCTACAGTTTACAGACCTGAGGAAACAGATTAAATATATTTACTGTTTAAAATGTGACTAGAGCAAAGCAATGATTCAATATTACCGTTGTTGGTCTCACATTGCAACCATTTAACAACACTGAACTATGGTCCCCAAATTGTGTTTGCCTAATGATCAAAATGAAGAAAGATCATCTCATAAAATGAATGCTGAAACTGAGAGAAGTCATTTTTTTATATTATAAAGTATTTAATATGAAATACTATGGAGGTCACTTCGATGAACTATTTAAGTTTTGCATCGCAGCAGTAGAGCTGGTTAATGCGATGTAATAATATTGTGATGAGACTGAATGTTTGTTATTTGGTGTTTTGATATAAAATAATAGCCATCTTGAATATTTTTTCCTGGTATTAAATGCAGCATTTGCTGTAGTTTCTGAGTTTATATCACTGTTGTAGAAAAGTGAATTTAATAACACCTCCACCTATAATATATACATTTACCATATGAAATCATTATTTAAGTCAAAATCATGGTCAAACTCTTATATTGATAGATATAAATATGGTAAATGACTGGTAGTAACTCACACCAGAACAGACGTTTTACTGGTCTGCTGTATTTGTAGCAGCTGCTGATTTACACCATCAGAGGGTGCCAGTACTACATCCTCATTCATCAAGTCAACCTTCTGTTGCTGCTGTTGAACAGGGCTGGTATTTATTATGCACTGCAAAAAGTAATGAAAGTGAAGGATAAAATAAAAATAGTATGTTCCTGCAGATTAACATACCACTCAAATTGTAAGGATTGTTTTTAAAGCAATGTACAATATGGTAGATAGAGACAATATCTCATTGTTTCTTCTCTGAGCATCTGAGTTGCTCTCAAGTTGCTTTTAAACTTTGCTAAAAATTGGAGTAAACCACTTGATGAATGTGGCTTATTGGTGACACTCAGCGTAGAACTTTCTTACTCTTAAATTGGTCCTTCAGGGTGGAAACAGGAACAGAAACTGTCAGAGGTGAAACAAAACCTGACAGTCTCAATGTGGGACATTAGCTTCATGTAGGTTTTTACTGCCGATACACCGTAGGGGATTTTATTGTTAGCACCGGTCTTTGCGAAAATTCACACTCTCAATCATTCAAATCGAACAAATTCGAAATAGTTTCCTGTTTGGATGTGATCTCCCGTCCAGTTCTGGTGAACTTGCAGGTCAGAGGTGACTTTTGCCCTGCAAATAACAGAAACACTGATGCAATATGTTTGGAAATAGAGATGTCATTATTTTAGCAGTATATCATCTTTTTTTCTTTTTCTTACAATGTTACACTATCAGACTTCAGCTGCAGCATCTCTGTCATACACTTTACAGTCCATGATTGCTGCTCAGTATTTATTTGTCACACATAACCGAACCATGTCATCACTTCCTCTTTGTGGAGCTGAGTGAAAGAAAATTTCATTGGACTGAAGACAAATCTGACTCGTACCTGTACAAAACAGTACATGCAAGACACAACCAGACAGTTCTTGACAAACAAGAAGCCTTTATTCTTTTTAAGTGGAAAACAAAACCGCTGTTTCATTCATTATGATCCTGATTATGCACAATCAAGTATCTTAAGTGCACAATTTAAATCTAAGGTAATTTAGATACGAATATAAGTTCAAAGGAGTTAATGATTGATTTCCTGTATACAAGCAAGCCTTTAAAACTTCAAATTACCACAAGTCCTGTATCGACGTTTCTGAATTGAATGAGTGGGTCAACTGAAAAGGTTAAAGGCAACCCTCAACAGGAGGTCAGGAGTCTTTAACTTTGAAATATCTCTCCTGCACACTCAAGAACAGTGACCTTAAATGATATTCTGCATGAACAAACCTGCAGCATAAAGAGGGGGCACGGGGCATGTTAGTCAAACACAAACAGGTCTGCAGTCCCTCCTGAAGTGGAATGGTCCCACGTTAGACGAGTATTTAAAGCGCTTGGAAAGGTCGTCTGCAAATTTGTCGGGAGAGTCCTGCATAGGCTTTGCTGGAAAGTATTTTAACTTTCCTGAAAATCGTATGTAAAATACTCTCAGGTTTCCTTCAAGAATCAGCCCAGAAGAGTATGTATGTTTGTGGGGACATGACTGGTGCGACGTAGTGTTTCAGGATTGTGGTCATGGAAGCGGCGGTCTCATGTTCAAATATAGAGGAACATAGAAGCGGTTTTTGTGTCTGAATATACAATAATTAAATGCATTTTACAGTCAGACAGAAGAAGCTGCTCACACACATCAAAAGGAAAAGGTTCTACATTAATTTCTTCTCACTACAGAGTGCAAATCAGATGCTTCACAACAGACCTTTTTTTTAAACTGAGAAGAGTACTAGCTCTTCCAACAAGCCCACCCTCCCATTGTACATAAACCATTTCCCATTCAAATAAAATAGACAAAAGAAAATTAATCTAGTAAATACGGAATGTGAGAAAATTAATCTTTGTGATTCATTCTTTTTCTTTGAAAACTGAAATAAAACTGAGTCCTTCATGACAGTTTTAAAAGGGGAAAAAAAGTTTTAAAAAAGAAAAAAGACGGGGGGGGGGGGGGGGTTCTCTGTATTATCCCACTTTCCCTGTAGAGGGCAGAGTGAGACAATAATGGTCTGGTGAAGGACTGTGAGAGATGGATGGATGGTAGCTCCAGCCTGCGTGTGGAGAGAAGGGTTCGGGGTCTTTACATGCCGTAGCCAAAGCCTGGCTGAGCAGCTGGCTGAGCGTATCCTGCAGGCGCCTGGTAGCCGTAGCCATAAGGTTGCTGAGGGGCCACAGGTACGCTGGGGCCTGCTGTCAGCATCAGCTGGGGTGTGCCTGCAAGACAAACACACACACTTGTTTACTTAGGTCACTTTTGGGGATGTTACATCGACTTAAATCCATTTACTGGAGACTTACCCCTAAAACTTAACCATAACCACTAGCCTGACCCTAACTTTAACCACCGACCCAAACATCAGCATTTTACTCATTGGACAAGCCGTCCCCAATTTACTGGTCTTTGTTTCCTCATCGGTTTGTTGATCTCGTCTGTCGGTTTTAAAAAGTTTTTATGTGGTGAACTGTCTGGTTTCATTTTCAGCTGCAAGAGTAAAAGCAATAGAAAACTATCTGGTCATATAATAACTTAACCCATGACCATCACACATTTATCAAGATAAGATGTGATAAGATAACTTTATTGTCTGTCACAAAGTAACAGTATCAAACTTTTTAAATAAATTCTGGTATCTGAACAACCACAGGGAATCCTTAATAATCCAGGGACTAAAAAGTGTCAGGTGAGGAAGCCTTTGCTTTTGATCACAGTGAAATGGACACTGATGTCATAAGAGGACTGTTACCATAGACGATGGGTTGCGTCTCTGTCGCCTGTTCCTCCTCTTTCCTTAGGGACTCTGAGGTTTCAAGTTTATCTACCTGCAAGGCAAAGAAATAGGTAATGAGAACAAAACCATAACACTTAATGCATAATTAACATGCTAAACAATTTAAAAAATTAAAAACAGTTGCGTATATTTTAGGTAACTAATGTGTGACAGATGAATGTGACCAGATAGAGGGGGTGCAAGATGCTTTTTTTAAAAAAGTAGGGCGGCCACTCTGAGCAGATATCATCCAGTGAGGCAAAGCAAAACAAAACCATCAGAAAAAGAAAAAAAAAAAAAAAACTATTTCAGGTGATTGAACCGGCACTACGTGCTTGAGCTTTTCACACACTATCCACACAGCATGTAGAGATGTTTACGGTTTGTACTGAACATAATGCTTTTAAGATGATCATTTTCATTTATTCTACTAAAACTGTCTGGAGGGTCTGTCTGATTGCAACAATAAAAGTAGCAAATTCTTCATAAAATTAAAAAAAAAACAACTTTAGGCAGCGATTCAGATGCAGCAATTAGCGAAATGTACATATCAGGTCCTCAGGGGAAAACAGGAGCACCTGAACTTATTTTTAGAGTTAAAAGTAAGAGCTTGCTCAGCAGTGCACTTCCACATCTTGTATGTATTCATTTATCATAGCACACTCAGTCTCTACATGCCTCATCAATACAGTAGCTATTTAAATGAAGTTCTCAGCACACAACTGCAACAAGCTGAAGCGTCCCTGTAAACAGTAACAATCTCATGCTCTTGGTGTTACACCGTTGGGCTGGCAGTGAATAACAGGCTGCAGCACTCAGATGCAGTTTGGTGGGAGGAGGAGGATGGAGGAGTGTGAGTCTCAGACCAGGTGCTGTCTTCACTTCAGGGCTTTTCTACTGTACGGGAAGCCAGGCACTACCAACAGCCGTCTGCTACATATCAGCAATACACACATGCTTGTTCCAACAACAAGGTAAAACTTCAAAACACATCAACCTTTTAAAAAGAAACACATCCAGCTTCATATTGTGCACTGTCATTATCTGTGAGGAAATGCACTTTTTAGTTAAATTGTAGAGAATTTATCATATTTGTTAAAACTTCTACAGTGTCTGGCACCAGTGGCCTGACACAATATGAATATAGAAGGTAAAACAGATAAAACAATCATCATTAAAGCTATTGTGTAAAGTGCATTTTCTCTAACAACCCCCCTGTGTAGACCATGAATATTTTGGACCTCTGGTTTAAGCTCTGTTGCAGTCTCACAAAAGGTAGTTTAGATGGCCATCATTTAAATTTAGATCATTATATACAATCAAAGCAGATTTTTTTTCTCATGAAAAATTGATCACAGCATGCAGGTTAATGCCAGCTGTCAAGAGGTATTGCAGCAGACTGCTACAGTTTAACTTCCTCAGACCGTAACAGAGTTTTAGTAGATACTGCATGTCTGCAACGGTGCCCAGCAACTATAATGTTCGACTCATCTTGAAAGAGGTCTCAGTGAGAGTGTAATGCGTGGTAATAGCTAAAACCATGCACACTCAAGGCCGCAGTCTTCCAAGCTAAACACTTTGAGATCAAAAACAGAGCACTTCACTTTCACCTTTTCCTTAATTGCATCAACCTGCAAGAGAAGAGGTGCAGCATAGAAGAAGAAAATTAAAAATATTTCCCCAAAAAGAAAACTGGTAGAGGAGACAGACAACGCCAAGTTCTAAGAATTCTGTATATATCTTTCATTTGATACTGTAAGTTTTGGTCGATACTGTACCTTCATATTTTAAACACTGCGAGATTATAAATTTGTCAACATGCCAGATGTTCAGATCATTTGCAGCAGTTATGATATTCTCTAATGTACATTATTTATGAGCTACAGTTTTGTAAACTATCTGATTTAAGAAACTTAAAAGGACCAGAAAAGGAAGAGATGGTGAGATGATAGCAGTGTTATACAGCTATATGGCCTGCATTTATATCAGACTCCTCAGTTCACTAACGCCAGCCTGAACAGGAAGCAGCTGACCCACCTTGCTGAGGTACTCCCTCATGACCTGAATGAAATATGGCATAGAAAAGTCCATGATGTTGTGCCTCCAGGTGGTCTCCAGCACCACGTCAGGCCGCAGCAGGTCATAGCAGGTGAACAAGCAGGCGGCAAAACACTCCTTCTTGTCCTCCTGTAGGAACCAGGACAGCAGCTCCTCTGCCAGCTCTGTGTCCTTGGACTCTGACGCGTACTGCATGGCATCCTGCAGGAAGGGAATACAGCAAACAGACAGGTTCAGGAATGCTCTAAGTTAAAGTAAGCAGTGTATAAGAAACAAGAAAATAATGGTGATTGTTCAGTGTGAAGAGCACCTTGTAGAGCTTGTCCTTCTTGCACAGCTCCACGCTCTGTTTCCAGCGGTTGTTGCCTTTGAAGAGGTAGGCAGCAATTCTCCTGAACTCGATCAGCTCGTGCTTCTCCAAACGCTGGGCCAGTGAGATGTTGTCGAAGTTGTCGTAGGCATCTATTGATGTCCTCAGTGCCTAACGAGAGTGAGATGGGAAAAGGGGAGAATAATAAATAGAAAAATAATGAATGAATAATTTACACAATAAAAACATTTAATGACATACAGTCACACTGTCAAATGTTCTCTCACCTGATAGTCCTCCTCTGTGATGAAGAGGTTGTTAAGTGCTTCGTTGACTGACTTGTTGTTGTGGTTCTGTACTGAGCGCAGGTAGGGCTTGACCAGTGGCAGCTGTTTCACCTGGAGACACACATGGACAATGATCATCTCAACCCTAACAGACAGAAGACATTTCCATCATACTCCTTCTTTATCTGTATGAGAAAGCTTTAAGTGTACCTTGCTGAAGAAGTTGACAGCACGGGAGTGGTCCAGTCTGGGGGAAAGCACTATGAGCAGATCATTCAGTAACAAGGGCTTGAACTCCAAATAGAACTGGACGGCTTTGTAGTACAGTTCCACGTTGGCCACCTACACAGGGTGCAGAGGGAGAGGAGAATTTAAAGACTAAATTCAAGGAGTATAAATACTGGAGATATGAGACATGCTTATTATGATTATTAACCAAATAAAGTCAGACACACAAAACATCAAAATATTTTGGACACTGAATCAAAATGTACCTTGGTGATGATGTCTTTGAACTGTCCCTCCTTCCAGGCGTCTGTGGGGTGGTTCATCATGGTGATGATAGCGTTGTCGTACTCTTCGTACTTGTCATACAGGAACACCAGCTCGGCCCACAGGTGAGCCTGCTCTGCTGCTCTCAGGACCTTCGGGATATTAACTCTGGACCAGAAGAGCTCCAGATGCTCCCTCATCTTCTGGGGCTTGAACTTGGAGTAGAGGATGGCCAGCTCAGTGAACATCCCCATGTGAGCGCGCTCCAGGCCCAGGGCTGCCTCCAGCATGGTGATCAGCTCCTCAAAGTAGCCACGGTCCTGAGAGAAGAGAGGGAGGATTGCATGTGGTAAATGTGTGTGGGCTATGTTTTCATTTGTATAATCAGGTAAACTGATTGTAAACACTGCACACCTCTGTGCTTTATGATTTGCCAAAAATAACCTGTAACCAATTGATGACACAAATATATACACAAAGAATGCACAACTCTTTGCAAACTAATCTTTCACCCCTCCCTCCAATTCCATCTTACCTGGTAGTAGTTGATGAGCTCTTCCAGCTCGTCGGCGTGCACCACGATGTGGAGGCCACACATCTGGGCCAGTCTGAATTCCTTTCCATCCACGCAGGCAAAGCACACCTCCTTCCAGGTGCGGGTGCTATTGGCCTTGCGGGCGCCGTCCACAGCAGCCTGGTACTCCCCGAGGTGTACAAGAGTTGAAGCCAGACGGCCAAAGTTGGAGACGTTGTTGTATAGCAGCTTAGCAGCATCATACATTTTCTCGTCATAGCAGCGGTCACCAACCTACAAGAGAATACATAAACATACAATAATGACATGCAGTTCCATTTTTGACTGGACAGCTAATTCACAGAGGGTTGTATGAAAGTGAGGCTAACCTGCTGGATGTGAGCATTGTTAGGTCCGTTGATGAACTCCTCCAGTTCAGCCAGGCGATTGGTTTTGGCCAAGGCAAAGATCAGCTCTGTCTCCACGTAGGACTCACGGGCCTTCTTACGAGCCATCTGAAGGAATTTGACCAAGTCCTCCCAGTTTCCTGGAACACAACATTTAGTTATTTAAATATGTTCAAATTAGTCATTTTCTTCTTTTGGTAGATGTAGAACACTGCACTGTATTTAGTGCTGAGAGTGCTCTTTCAATAAGGACTTGCTGCAGTGGCTGCAGCTGTCCGCAAATACAGCTGGAGGACAAATCTCAATCACTGAAACTCCCACAACCCAGTTAATGTGCTCTGTATTGATTTATTACATTGAAAGCGGCACTGGCAAAAAAAATAACAGCTTTCTCTGAAAAGCTAGTAAGTGATCATCTCACAGTAAGTCAGATGGTATCCTCTCCCCCCCATGCTGTGCTCAGTTCTAGAAAGCCCTAATTTTGCAAGGCTTAGAAGCTTCAGAAACTATGTAATAAAATATAAACTAAGTCTGATGCTTTCCCCCCCACCACCTTTTCTTAATTGCACTCATCAAGTCTCCTTACCGCTCTTATCAGCAGCCTGTACCACCTCCATGTATGCAGAGGGGTCATCGGCTTTGATGTAGGAGTCGATGGCCTCCTTGACCAGGCCCTTCTGTAACTGAGCCTTTGCCAGCTGGCTCCACACAGCCGGCTCATTGCAACGCTCTGCAAACTCATAGGCCCGGTCCAGGTTGCCAATATGTTCGATCAGCACCTAGAGGGGGAAAAATGTTGACGATCAACACTTCCTCAGTGAATAAGGTATTAGTCAAGCTGTTTAGGAGCTAATGACTGACCTGCACAGCAGAGGTGTTGACATCAAACTTCTTAAAGATGGCGAAGGCTTCCTCAAAGAGCTCATTGCTGATGGCGATGTTTGCGATATCGGGAGCGTCGTAGTTGTCTAGTCTGTTGATGTATTCCATCACACGGGTGCGGTCAGCTTTGATTGCAGTCAGGATCAGCAGGTTCTGCAGATTTCTGTGGACGAGAGGAGAAGAGGAGAAGACATGGAACCCTGAGTACGCTTTCATTTTGAATACAGCAGATAAAATTCAAAATATTACAGCTACACACCTGTGTTCACTGAAGACAGAGTTGTCCAACACAATCTTCTCCAGCAGCTCAATGAGCTCGTTGGGCAGGTCGGCGGTCATGAAGGCCTTGACTGTGACTGATACCTCCTCTGGGTCCTGGGTTTCTGACAGTGCTGTCTGCACCACCTGAGAGCAAAAAAATAGAAGGTTAGAGTAGCACCAGGTGGTTGTATTAAATAAGATGAATCTCATCTTGTGTGTACTTTACCTGGTCAATAAGTGGACGTCTGAAGGGGTTGCTCTCCAGCAGCACACTGGCCCACAGCTCAGGATCTTTGCGACGGACCAGGTAGCGAGACAAGCTCTTGAACAGGGAGTTCTCATTGCAGACCTGAAGTGAAAACAGAAGATAAATTACAATGCTTACTGCTACAGGAAAGGCAGTTTAACAAGAGACATCTGAATACATAGTTAGTGAGAGGCAGGCAGGTACAGAACTCACATTGATCAACTCCTGGTCACACTGTCCTCTCTCATAGGCCACACAGGCCAGGTGCGGGTCTCTCTTCTCGCAGTACTTTCCCACCACACGGCTGTCATAGTAGGGATTTTCCCTGAGGAAGCGTTCAGGGTTGTTGTTGCTGTCAATGTAGATCTTGGCCAGGGCATTATGGGTAGCAGGCTCCTCACAGCCTTCATGGATACGAGACTCCAGCCAGGGCAGCAGGAGCTTCAGTCTGTAAGAGAAAAAAGGAAAATGATGACTGGGATGAAGCACAAGTCATATCCTACTTGGAACACTAGATTGACAAGGTTCTCCATGTGGAAATCAGTTTTAGTTTTGATAGCTTGAATGGATCACATATTCCTCTTTAGATTACTATTAATCATTTTATTTTAAAAAGCAATGTCATCTCTTTTTATTCCCTGAAAACATGACTTCTTTTCCGCTACTCATTGCATCAAAATTTGTATGACTCAGTCAACTTATAATGCCAAATGTTTCTGGCAGATTATTATATTAATGGTTGCAGAAAAATAAAGTAATGGAAATACTTTCATGAACAGAAAGTCCTAATGTTTTTTTAAATTGATCTACAGAAAGACAGAAAGCAGACCAATTCAGAGGATAATTAATTAAATTTTGGTGACTTTTAGTGTCCTAGGGTAAAAAAAACAAAACAAAAAAACCAGGCTGCTGTGAGAGAAAGTACTCGAACTTTAAACATGTATGTGGGAAGGTGCCGCACCTGTTCCTCTTTTCCACCTCAGCGACCAGTTCATCAGTAGAGAACTGTCCCCTGACAACCAGGATCAGGCTCTTGATGACATCCTCTGAGCAGTCCACATCTAAGAGACCACCAACCACCACAGGCAGACGGCTAGGATTCACCTAAGACACAAACACACAACAATCAATCTCTTTTTCTCTCTTACACCCATAATATGAGGATGTTTGGTCATCGTCATAATGCTTTTGAATGCGCCTCCATTGAGCCTCACCTTCTGAACGTAGATCTCAATGTACTTCTGCAGGTTGTTGCGGTACAGGTAGAGGACCAGGTCGTGGACAAAGTCAAAGCGGTCGCAGACGATGATGAGTGGCAGCTGGTCAGTGAGTTTGGCTTCCTGTTCGTCACACACATTGGAGGGAAAAAGGTCAGCAATACATCCCATCCAACAAGAACATCTCTATACCAACCACAAGACATCTACCAAACCTGACGCAACAAGGGTGATTGATTTTTAAATGAAATACACTTAATACTGAAGGTATGACAGTATTGTTGATGCCTGGTGACTTGTGTACAATGACAAGACATTTATTTCACATAAAAATGAAATTGAAGATTTTCCAGCAACGTCAATCCACCTTAAAAAGAATCACACATTTCATACCATATTACAGGGGGGAAAAGAAAAGGTTTGTCACTACAACAAATGGACGTCACACTTTTTAAGAGACGATAGGATGATTAAGTTGTGCAAAATTTGAGTTTCACAGTAGTGTGAAGGAACAAGACCTCTAAATATTCTACAGTAGCTTTTATGCTCATTAACAGAGAGCTGCCAGTTGTTGGATCAGCGCTAGGCAGCACTGACCACTAGTCCTCTGTACCACAATGCACTGCTGTGCTGACACACTGCTGCCGTCCACACTGATACAGGATTAACAAACTGGGATCTTGCACCTCCTCATATTATTCAAGAACTTGCTGAACTGTCTGGAGGCTCCTATTGCAGGACTACACACTATACGCACACTTTGACCTTTAATACCTTAATAGATCTCAAATATCAAGGACAGGAACCTTACTTGTTCACCATTAACTGCCATCACACACACAGAACATCCAATGAATGGCTATGTAAAGATCCGAGAGCACGGGTTGCACCCACAGTGCGTATATGGATTGTCATGTATAAGCATGTACGCCTCTATACAAATCCCAGTTTCAATCCTGTGCCTAAAGTTAAAGGGTAGGAACAAAAGAAAGAAACAAAAGAAGGGAGAGATCCTGTACTGTGGAGAGGGATCAATTTACCTGATACATGTCCTGCCAATCCAAAGACAAAAGAGGAAAAGCACAAGAGATAATTCACCACCATCAGGATGGTTGTTTGAACATTCTTTTTGACCAAAACAGGCAAATAAATACTTGCTAGGTGAGAGCTAGTAAAAGTAACACTATTATGATCAGAAGGGGACAAATATGCTTCTGTCAATTTTAATAGTTTGTAGTAATTTAAAGGACTGTGGACTCTATGCGATATGCAGTATGAAAACAGACTGAAAATGAGATTTCCAAAACTGAAAACCTGATGACTTTACTCTAAGACAAACATGATGCATCAATCTGGGAAACTTCAATGTCCTTATTATGTCTCAGATAGGATGTAACAATAAGAAAAAGGGCAACAGTATCAAGTAATTGTTCCCAAACAATCAAACAGGCACAGGAACAAAAAGATAAAGACTAATAAGGGGGAGAGAGTGACAAAAGTCAAAGAAAGGGCCAGGAAAAGTGTTTGATCTCATCTCACATCACTCCAGTGGTTCCTGTAGCTTTACCTTCAGGAAGTTCTTGACACGCTCAGGGTCGTAGCAGTTGCTCTCTCTACAGATCCTCTCCACCTCTTTGATCTGGCCCGTCTTGCAGGCTGCCTGGATGTATTTGAAGTGGACTTCAGGGTCCTGACTGAAGTTCACGATAGAGCCGAGGAAGTAGAACAGACCTGAGAGACACAGACAGCATTATGGATCCAGTAATATATTTTGAAAAGTTACAATTGACACAACGTAGCTCCATGGCTGCAGTTTTTTTCCCCCCAATTAGCTTACTTAACCTTTATGCTCCATTATTCCAGTAATAGATGTGCTGAACTGATTCACCCCCCAGGCCATTCTGCACAATCTATTGATTGTCCTGCCTCTGCTCTCGCCTACTGGTCTAATAGATAGTTAGTGGACATCTATCTAAGTACATGGGCATGAGGAAGCGGCTGCCAAATGACAATCTAATGTCTAGCCTGGGTACATAAATATTTCAGGTGAATTGCCCTATTGTACAAAATAAACTTAATGATTTCATTGGCTATTTTTCAATACTTCTTGCCTCTGACTGTAATGGGTCTAATGAACAAGCTTATCATCAGTGTGTATTAATTTAAAAAACCCAACATTTGTACTGATTAGATTATAGATTACTGACTTTCACTACAAAGCATCAAAAATACAAATATCAATTGAAGCAGTATGACAATATGAAGTTTGGGATCTCACCTTCAAAGCTCTTGAATGACTCAAAGAGCTCAGTGAGAGCCTGTGTGGTGAGCTGCTCGTGGTACTTAGAGGCCACCTGGACACAGATCTGCAGGTTCTGGCGGATGTTGGCTGACAGCATGGCCCTGAGGCACTCCAGAGAGTCCTCCACCGACAATGAGCCAAAGAAGTTCACCAGCCACTGGAGGTGGGGGAAGGAATGTTAGTTTGGGTCGTACAACATGTACTGGAGTATCTACCGTGGAGTTAATCAGATTACTCAATGAGCAATGAACATCTGATTAGAAAGTAGCCTCTAGTTTTAGTTTCATCCTGCAGAAGCCTACCTCTGGGTTGAGGAGGTGTGTGTGCACCACAGCACGCTTGATGTCATACAAGTCAGTGTAATGCTCCAGAGCCCTTTGCAGGAGTCCAGCCTTCTCACACAGTTGGGCGATGTGGGCGCGGTCGTAGTTGGTGAACATTTGGTTGCCCAGGATAGCATCAGCAACCTACACCCATGACATGAAAAGATAAAAAAAGTTAGAAAAAATGTATGCCAGTTCTATTTATCAGTTCCTTTCAGTAAAGTATGCGTAGATGTGTCCACCTGTGGAGCATGCATGAGGTTCATCTCCAGTAGGCGAGTCTGCAGTGGTCCCTCTGAAGGTCTGTTGTTCTTCAGAGCGTCCAGGAGGAATGAGGTGCACTGCTGGATCAGGTTGTACTCCATGAACACATCCACAATCTGGACAGACAGGGGGAGACACAGAAGAGAACTTTAAACTGAGAAAGAAGGAGGGACCATGCTTGTGGATACTCAACTACTACAACCCTGACATCAACATTACTTGTCAATACCCTTATTTGAAATACATGTACTACTGCACTGTAGCTGTTAGTGTGCAACACCTCCCTCCAACATAAAAGTAACTCCTGCTGCAGTCTGTCTCTCCTACAGCTCTGCACAACTGCACTGACAAGATTAAATGAGAGAGATGCAGAGAGACTACATAGTTCTTTAAAGCTGCCACTTACAATAAAAAGTGGAGGTTGGTTGAATACAACACATTTCCAGTTCCTACGATCAAAGAAAGCCTTCCATGTAATATGTTTATACGCTGTTACCTGTCAGTACAGCACTTTAGGCAATACTGGATGCTGTGTAAGCAGATAACATTTGCAGTGCAGAGAGTCTGCAGTGGCAGGAAGCAAAGGAAGACATGTATTTCCTTTGCACTACAGGATAGCTGAAGTTCACAGATGTCAACATGTCTTGTGACTCAAATATTTTCGGCAATTTCGAGGAAATGTATCGATTCCACTCTTGACAATATGATAAAACAGTGGAAAGTCAAGATCCATTTGTTTATATTTTGCTTATTGTTTATAATTTACTTTATTAAAAACATCCATGTGTTACTGATGGATCATAAGAAATCCATCTTCCCTTAATCTGACCTGTGTAATGTCAGCCAGTGGCTCTTCGTCCTGGACAAGCATCTGGGCAAACTGCAGGCCTTGTTCTGGGTTGATCCGCATCACATTCCTCAGCAGAAAGATCCAGTCTGGAGTGTAGCCCACCTGGTACCAAAACAAAACAGAAGAAAACAATCTACTTTACAACCTAGTTATAAGTTTGTAGAGACACACATCTTCATCAAGCCAAAAAACATTTAAACATAGTGCATTATACTATCTCAATAAACTAGGAATGGCTTTCCGTTTCAAAATGTATTTCATATGGATTGTCTTCTCTGTGCACTTCATCAAATCTAAGAGCTCAGATATCATCTCAGTGTGATAGACATACCTTCTTGGCGTACAGGACAATCTTGGGGAACTGACCAGTCTCTGCAAAGCACTGGATGACCTTGTTGGGGACGTTGGCCCTCAGGTAGACACTTAGGGCCAAGGTGGGATCCACTGCCTTCACCAGGTCACCCAGTTCCTCAGAGCATTCCAACTGAAACATACGACAAGTACGTAATCAGCACTGGGAGCAATTCAGAGTAATGAGACTAGAATTCCAAATACAATTTATATCTATATTGAAAACAAAATGAATGAAAATACAAACACACATGCATTTACTGCCTCAATCCAAGATTCTTTTGTTCACCATTAAGGCAGTTTAGAACCACCCAAATGTACAATTTGTAAGGGAAACTTCACAAATTCCTTGCATAACAGATGATCTCACATGATCCAAGATAATAGGCAAGTCATGTAAACAAACAGGCGACTCAGGAAGAGCCTCTTCCTGTGAGTGGGAGCCGAGCTCTTGAATACCTTGTCTTCCTTCAGCCACTTCTCCAAAAGCTGCTTTCGTCCCTGCTGGAGGACAGGCCTGCAAAGTTCCAGGGATTCAAACTTGTTGAGCTGGCCCTGGTCCAACAGGATGCCAAAGTACTGCAGCAAGGGGGAGGTCTGGCCTGGCTGAGTGGGAACGCTCTGAAAGCGACGGATGGTGTCTGGGGTTCGCAGGATACCCTGGGAGAGGAAATGGTCAACTGAAGGTAAGAATCTCATGATTGATAAAATGCAAATCAAGTGGGTAACTAAACTAAAGCAAATTCGACACAACAGCCCTGCAATACACAGAACTGTGAGGATCTTGCACTATTCTATCAGACAAAGTCAAAGAGGTGTTGATTGACCCGATACTTAAAGGATGAATACCTTTGGTGCATTGGCAGCCACCTTGGCAGCCTCAGAGTAGTTGCCGGCTGCAAACAGGTTGTTGAACTTGCGCGCAAAGAGCTCTTCAGCGCCAGCGAGGTTGTTGCGGACAGCTAAACGGAGAGCCAGATCTGGATTCTGCAGCACGTTAGTTATGTAAGGGATGATGTTTTCCTCTTCCACACAGACTGACAGCACCTGTGTTACATGGAAACATAGAGAACATTACAGTACAATGCACTAAAGACCACTCAGGATGAACGCTGTGATCATTCTGTCACATGTGATCCTTTTAAAAAGCTTTTTCTTTGTATAAATCTGATGAAAACACCACATTTTCTTGTAGTATTGTATTTGTTTATTGCATTGCTGTGCTGAGTCCTCTGTTTTCATGTCTGTTTATTAGGTTGAGTTACAGCTATGCACCATTTCCAAGTCAATATGCAGCATCATCATACAAAGGAAAAAGTGTGGTGTGTGGTTTGGACTGAGGGGTTTGCTTTACCCAGTTAGGCATGGAGCTGCTCATTTAACTATTACCATACCAGCTACCTTATTTTTCTAAACGTCTCCCTTCTTACATGCTTCTGTAATGTATGAAGTACAAGCCTAACCCCTACTATGTTTAGCAAGACTTTGAATGTGAGGGACTGGACATGATGGATGATCTATTTTATTTGAACTCATCTTACATCATACATCAAGACCACACTGACATAACTCAATACATTCCTTATTCACATCCTGTGCCAGAAATTAGCAGAGTGAGCAAGTTCAGCCGAATTTAACTGTGGGCGTCCGTCAGCATTAAACTCCATTAAAAGCTGTCTGGCCTTGGGTTGTGGCTGCTGAATGCAAATGTATTATTAGTGGGTCAGTGTAACGCATGGCTTTTGTGAGCAGTCTGGCAACTGAGCGAGAACAAGTTGAATGAACGGGTTGGAGGAAAGGGGAGGGGGGCGAAGGAGAAAGACAGCCTGTGTTGGCCCCTCTACAAACAAGCCCAGCAGGTCCGTGCCCCAGCTTTTAACACGGATGAGTAGATCTCATTCTTACTGCCACAAAAGCAGGGTCACTTACTCACTATAATGTGGGTGAACTAACTAGAAGTAGCTGAAATAGAAAAAAATGGACAGAAAAGAAGGAGTAAAAATAGGTCCCTTAGTAGAAATGCTGTTTTCTACTCAGCATGTAGGTGTGGTCAGGGAGGAGCTTACAGCGCCCAAAAGAAATGATGATGCTGATATTAAAGTCAGGGACGATTACAAACAATCATTTGAGTGAGACAAGCAAGGGCTGGATACTGACCCAAGCTTGGCCTGACATTTACTGTCTAATGGCCGATTAAAGAAACCATCAGACCAAGTGAGCCAATACTTGAATAGCAAAATACAGAACTCAGAGTGTTGTCAACAACTTAGCAATACCCTTCAGTTTTGTTTTGTTTGTTTTTTTACATTTAAAATGTAACATCTGATTTAAATACATTAATCAGAGTCTGATGGAAAAAAGAGACGAGAGCAGAGTGTCAGATGACAGATGAGCTGAAGTATCAAGTGATAGATTGGCCCAGAATCAAAAACACACACAGAATAGTAAAACTACAGGGCTGACATCACAGGTCTCTGCCATGCTGATGACGTGGAAGATAAGGCGGAGGTTGTGATTGGATGAGAGGACCAGCACTAAGAGGATTGAGGGCACCAGGCTGCGCCTCCCACTTCAAATCATGTGCTGATGGGTGGTGGGCCCTTTTTTCCTCCTCTTGCTCTGCCGCTTTCTCTCACGCCTTTCCCTTTTCTGTCCCTCTCTGGTTTGAGTGCAGCACTTCAGCACTGAGGCTATCATTATTACATGTCAATGCGAGGCCAGGTCTAGCACATACACACTGCCTGGTCTAAGTCACGGTTTCAGAGGTCCTAATGCTGAGACTGAAACACACAAGCAGTAACCGCATAGCTCCCAATAAGAAATTTGCTGACAACTACAGGGACTAGTTTAGGAAGTGTGGTAACAGTAATACTGGAGAGATGGATATAGACTGTACAAGTCGATACTCATAAAAATAATTAAAATTGTGTGTTTGCAGGGCGTTTTTTTTCCCCACCCTACTCTGCCTCTGATTGGCTCTGACCCTGATATTTTTACCCTAACCATCTCACTCCTCATGCTTAAACCTAACCAACAAAGGCAACAAGTACTAGCCAATCAGAGGCAGAGTAGGGCGGGTCTTCGCGAAATGCAGGTGGGGGAAAAAAATAAGGTGTTTGCAGGACAGGAGAGCAGGAGGCTTTTCTTCATATTGAAACCAATTTGTTCATTCCATGACATCAAGATCTAAGCACCTTACCTTAGAGTAGAGCAGTGACAACACTGATTTTTTTCTCACAACGGTGACAAGACAGCATACCTCTGTGGTTAACCACCATTCAGTTCTCTTAAGTTTTTTTCTAACCAACCCCACACAGGGGATGATGATAGACATTGAGTGAAAGAAAGGAAAGTACATTTCTTTCAGAGAGGTTAAGTTTCTGTTTGTTTCCTTAATAATAATTGTAACCCCAAGTATTGTAATACACAAACACAAATATTCAACTACAACTTTTTAACTAAAATTTCAATCTCCTATTATCTAATCCTGAACTTTTTCAGTAACAGCACATAGCCACACAGCCAAGCCTATCTGATGCATTCTTCACTGTCCTGCTTGTCCAGCTGACCCAGGAAGAAAAATAGACAATAAAAAATCACTTCTGAACTTCCAATCATCTGGTCAGCTTTTGTTTATGAAAGTCATTATTTTGCATGTTGACTGCAGTGGGTTTAAAAGAATGTACAGTTAAAGTATTGTAGTAGTGTATTACTTAGTATCAGGTTACCAACATTGTTGGTAACTGACCCCCTCAACTGCAGGCACAGAGAGGCCTAGACAGCGGCCTATTATCTCCCAGATCACTGCCTCTGTGTATGTGTTTGTGTGCTTGTGACGTGTGTACACACACATACGCACTTCACTGCTCTGGCATACAGCAAGATCCGTCATTGCCTCAGATCAGCTTTCCTCTCTTCACTCAATTATTCATGTGGTGTGTGGCCTGGCTGGAAGATTATTCATCAGCTGGCTGGATCCAGTTCTCCTCTCTGGTTCAGCTTTACAAAAGCAGTAAGACACAACCCTCTCCCCTCTCTGTGTGAAACGCTACACCTTGGATTATTTATAATGCCTCCTGGCACAGTCTGAGCTTGCCTGATGACGACAGACAAACGCGGGGTTGCTGTTGTTAGTACCCCATGCGACGACTGATGTTTGATGTGCTCATTTACATTCATTACCCTGTGTCAGATTTGCTGGACATGTGATTGCGGAAGACTTAAGGGGTAAATAATAAGGAAGTGGCTCTGTTGTGTCTCTGTGATATTGGTGATGAAGAATAACTATTTTTGATGCATGACTTTTGGATGCAGCTGAAGTATCTGACTTAATATTTACCTCCATGGTTATTATGCTTTACTAGGTGTTACAGATCATAATTCTACTTTAACATTAATGAGACTGAGCAGTAAATTTGACTTCCCTGAGCACTTAGGAAGAGCATTAGTTGACTTTCTTACCTGTCCCTTCCTGTTGACCCCGATGATGCCTGAAGTGGCCTCATGTGGAGCGGTGACAAAGATGGTCTCTCCGCTGATGCGGTTCATGTAGATGCACGTGCCTGTCTCCAAGTCATACAAGTGGATGTAGCCATATTTGGTAATAAGGAAAACCACATCCTGCTTAGAGCTTATCTGTCAAAAACAAAGATGAAACATAGTGTCTGTTAAAAAAATGACCACACATAAACTTTTCTCTTTAAAATAGCAATAAGGGGTAAGAAATTTCAATTCCAGAGATGTTATATCACATCACCATGAAGTACCTTTGAGACAAATGTAAAACAAAAGAACAATAACAGAAAGGTCATTAGTTCTATCCCTTGGAGTTACAGGTCAAAGTAGATGAACACAGTGCTGTCCCTAAAGCCACTGATCAACGGTGAAGTCAGTGGACTCTTGGGAACACTTTCTTTCACCAGTAAAGATGTTGTGCATATGCCGCATTGCGTGTAATGTAAACATGTGTAAAGTGGATTTTATGGCACTCTATCAAGCTACTGATTTCACTTATTTCTGAGCCAGGTGGTCAATTACGGAATTATGCTCCACACCTGCATTGCCACAGGGAAGTCATTCTGGGCTTCTGGAGGAAAGAAAACATCCACTGCTTTCTTTGGAAATGGCTGGTTGCCAGTTGGTGGGGTCCCCACTTCAATGATGTGCAACTGCATCAAAGGAAAAAAAACATTAGTGAGAAAAGGTCTCAGAAAGGTTTTCTTAGGATAATGCCAATAGCATTAAAATCTATTTCTCCTATATCTTTATTAACATCAGTCACCTTCCCTCCAGCCTGGCCTCTGACAGCAAAGCAGAACAGAGTCGATTCCTCTGTATTTCCCTCCATCTTGAACTGGGCAAAGCTGGCGGCATGGCCTTCGATGGGCTGAGAAACCTTTCTGTCAACAGAGTACAGCTGCATGGCTCCCACCACCCGATTTTGCTGAAAACAAGCAAAACAATAGATGTAAATATGGATTGAACAGACTCAGTGGCTAACCAGCGCTTTAGATAAAAACTACTGTTTATGTATGGTTACTATGCAGACATGATTTAGATGTTACAATTCTACACCACTGAACACAATAGTGTGGTACTAACAGAAGAAGACATTAGCAATTACCTGGGCTGAGATACCGATGAGCAGGAGCCATTTCTGCTTGGCGTCAGTGCGGTAGTTGATAATCTGGCAGCCTGCCAGGCTGGAGTGGCGGTCAAAGACTTTCACAGGCTGTGAGTCACCCTCCATGCTCCAGTGGTAGACAGCATTGTCAGTCACAAGTGCAACTGTGTTAAGGGAGATCCACTTCCAGAAGGTAACATCATCCGTCATGGTGTGTGCCTTCATCTTGCTCTTCATCTCAATGTTGAAGATCTGAAGAGTTTTGGCGGCTAGAGGAGGGAAGAAAAGGGGCAGGAGCCAGGCCCCAGAAGACTCTTATAGTTTCTGACAAACTGTGTGTCTGCAAACACACATACAGTCATTCATAGGAAAAGAAACACCAAATTTGTAATAGAAAAGGAAGATTCAAATTTGAAAAATTGGTAGTCATGGCACAGAGGTCATCAGGCAAGGACGCCATGACTGATAGATAGGGGATGCCGTACATGCTGTAGTCGGAAATTGTGTCATATCTGAAGTGTAGTGAGACAAATAGCATAGAAAAACATAGAACAAGTGAATAAAATTTCAGCCACGTGAGAAGCTACACAAGGTGTCATTGTGTCAATTATGTGCACTTTTAGCAAGCACATTTTCCTGTTGTAGCTCTATTGATATTCTATTATGATACTCTATTATGAATTGATGACTCAATAAGAACACATAACTTCAGAGTCGCCTAATGCCAGATGCATGTGAACATTAAAGTAAATGAATAAGTTAGGAATAAGGAGGGAAGTTACTTTCAATGTGTGTTAACTAAACAATCCAGTGAGCAAAACCTAGAGACAGAGGTCACAAGTGCTTCTTGTGGTCTGTGAGTGTGGATGACTGAATACATGCTTACTGTACCTCATTCATTAGCACTCTTAGCAATAGTCATTATGAATTCAAATTTAAAGAATACAGACTAATAAACACAGTATTTCACTAATCTCACCAAAACTCTAGCAAGATGTTGAATGAAATGCACTCAGTATGTCTATTGTGTACAGTACTGTTATGTCCGACTACGTGGCCCACCCCATCAAATGAATAGCCTTCATAGATAGAAACAAAGCAGACAGAAGGGAGACGCAAGGAACAAACAACTCACAAAAAAGGCAAACACATCTGCATCTGAGTCAACATAACAGTGAAATAGGACAGTGAAACAGATACGTAGCGACATAATTAAGGGGGAGGGACAGATTTTAAGCAATAAAGGGACATTTAAACAAGAGTTGCAGGAAAGGTTTCCAATAATGATTATGGTTGATTATCTACAATTGAAGTTAAATATGTTTCGACATGTCTGGATAACAGACCAGAGACTTAACGTTTAAAATAGGTTCACTCACCTGCATTTTTGGTTTTATTAGTTAGGGTTAATTTAGTTTAAGAGCTATAGCTTTATTAAGAAGCAGTGTGACTTCCTTGTTTGCTCATTATTCAATACTCATCAACAGAGTGAGAAAAAGCAGAGACCAATGCGTTAGCACAACCGTCAAGATCATTCATCACTAAGCCATGGGATCAGAGTACAATCAGCAGGTGTGGTGAATGGACCACTTGCAGCAGCAGCCAAATTTCAAAGAGCAAGCAAAAGGATTTTTTTTTTTATTGAATCACAATCAGCTGTTGGAGGTGTGTGTGCGCATTGTGTCCATCCTTCAGACATGGTTACATGAAACGGTTAAGGCTCAATACTGTGTCACATGACAAGGTCGGCTGAGAAGCATCATTATGGTAGACTGAGCAGGAAAGACAGTGGGGGTGGAGGGAGGGAGGAGGGGTCTACGCTGACCCTGAGGAACACATAGATACTACAACTTGAGCCAATGTGGATCTCGAATTCAACAAACACTATTGAGCTACCTGTTCATTTTACCATAGTCATCACACATCCTCCACAATTCCACACAACTCCTGTGAGTGGTAGATGATGAGGAATGTGCATTACTGTAATGCTACTGTGTAGGACATAACTATGGTGATCAGTGTCTTCTTGCAGCAGAAAGGCCCCCAAACTTTTGGATAAGCACAGTAATGAAATCAAGGTGAAAGTCACTTTACACCAATCTGCTTCATTTTCAGAAGTCTGGGTATTTTTCCGTTCTTAATAAGTGGTATAAACTGGAAACAAACCCTTATGTATTTGCTGTGTAACCGGCAGCATAATGTGCAGCGATGCAAGTACTGTAATGCTCACTCCTGCTCAGGTCTGTATGTCACATGTTTGTCTGCGATGAGCTATCAAAGTTCAACACACAATTTACAACTGTACATTGTACCATGACCTCAGCTGAGAGGACAGCAAAGAAAAGTTGAGTACATTTAAAAGTGATTAGGGCCAAGTCCTTTTACCATCACCACCCCAGCATTAACATAACAGAAATGACATATTACCTATTATTACCTCCTCATTCCTCATTGTAAAAACATTAACACGAACTGATGTTCACTAGGCATGTTTAATTGAAATCAGTACATTCAACCCTGGTTAGTGGTTTACACAATTATACAAGTAAAATGAACTGGGGAAAACCATTTGGTCATGTTAATGCCCTAAGGATCATTTTAAAGGTGCAGTGTGTAGAATTTAGTGGCACCTAGCAGAATGGACTTGGCATGAATGGAATATAATATTCATAAGTATGTTTTAATTAGTGAATAATCACCTGAAGATAAGAATCATTGTATTTTTGCTACCTTAAAATGAGTCCTTTATATTTACATAGGGAGCGGGACCTCTTGCACAGAGCCCGCCATGTTTCTAAAGTAGCCCAGAGCAGACAAACCAAACACTGGCTCTAGAGAGTGCCTTTCACAAGATTCGCAGCCACTGTAGGTTCTCCTACACACTTGGGAAGGGGGAGGGGGGAGGGGTATTCAGTTGGTTACAATCTGCAACCTCACTGCTAGATGTTACTAAACCCTATACACTGGTCCTTTAAGTGATCAAAATAAGTCATTTTAAAAGGAAAGCTGAAGGACCTTGTTAGACATCCACTTATTTCATAGAATACAATTTCAACCACTGGGAGATAGTTTAGCCAAAAATCCTGGGACACAAGCTGTTTGGCTCATAAGATGTTTTTGTAATAGTTGGCTAGGGACAAGCCCAAGAGCTAAACACAGACAGACAAACACACAAGGTTGTTGTTGCTATTGGATCTACTGGAAAGCAAGTGCTCCTTAACTTTTATCAGCAATCAAATCTAAAGCTTCTTTTTTAATTTTCACACCCCGAAAAGCATGCCTCACAGGAGTCTCTTCTTGAACCAGTTCTCTCCTCATCTGTGACTACTTAAGATAGTAGGATGTCCCATCAGGCACATGTGTAAGAAAATCAATGCTGCTATCAGATACCATCAGACTTCCCACACAAGTTACAAGTCAGCACATTAAGTCTGCATTCTCTGGTAGTTGGAGCAAACACTAATCTTCAGTCCTTGGTATAGAGAACCATGACTTTGTCAAAAGCTGCTGAATGAATTAACAAATATTAAAAACAGCTGGGAAACAAGTGAGGTTTGGGTAATTACAACTTCACACAGATGGGAGAAGACATGGATTTCAAATGGAAATTGAGAAGACGTGAATTAAAATGAAATAATTTTTACCCACAGTAATACCACATGTAAAAACAGGTTCTAAATCACTTGTACATATAATAAAAATGATGGAATGCCAGCAAGCTATAAGGCTGTGAAAGCTAAATCCTGTTTATGAAGAAATATTTTCAATGGCCTAGACATGTGAAAAGTTCCAAAGAGTTATCCAAAAAATATAAAATAGTTAAAATACGGAAAATATTAAGAGCAAAGCCATTAAGTTACAGGCTTTAAGAGTATTGTACCAAAACCTGAGTTTGAAAGTGCCCAATGAAACACAATGGTAGATAAGGTCATGTCAGGCTTGATCAATATGGTCACAATGTTTCATATATGTTTACTAAAGAGGGCAATACTGAATGGGATAATTTTGGAACTGTGCATTTTGCTCATAAATACTGTCTTGAAAACAGGATTTCACTTTCACAATGAAGTAGTTAAATTTCAACTCACCGTCTGCAAACACATAAGAAAGCAGTAAAGAAAAAAAAAAGAACATAGAAAAGACAAAAACAAAAACAACAAAAAAGTCAAAGCAATCATGGATGCTGGACAAAAAGAATAAAAATATGCTATTTTGAATATTTACAGGACAAATGTTTGGAAAAAATATACATGTTGGCCAATAAAAACTACTTCACAGCGGAAAACTAAAGTAGCTGGATGTGTATGGACATAAATAGATGAAAATAATTTATAAATACTTTTAATTATTAAATGGATAATGCTGCTATACTGAACAAACATGTCAAAGCTGAATGCTGCAGGCCCCTTAGTTAAAATATAACAATGAGGTAATATAATGTGTTCTTACAACCTGTCAGGGCAGCTCCCTTTCTCTCAGGTAATTCCTACACTGATTTAGAGAAATGTGGCCTCTGCAATGCCAATACTCTGCCATACCTTTTAGTGCAATGACCTTGCTGGCTGGATTCATGATGGCGCTGTCGGCTGAGATGGGCCTGCGAATAGGTGTATTGGGGTCAGCCATGTCAATGATCACCACCTGAGTCTGCTCGCCAACCTTCTCCCGGATACAGATGAACTTATCCGACTCCATGGTTAGGGTGCTGAAGCCTATGTTGGCCGGATTGATCCCCAGATTTTGGAGCTAAGAGAGTAGGAAAAAGCAGGCGGCACGTTAGGTTGAACAGAAATGGACTGCAAACAGCTACAATTAAATAAGATATATTTTGCAAAAAAAATTTACAACATGGAGATCACATTCTTCCTGCTTCAATCTCATCTCCAGGTAGCCATTTGAGAAGTGGTAGTTCTAGTTTATTTCAGTTTCACTGCAAACTACTGCAGTATTTTCCAAGAGATGCCAGGTTAACCATGTAGCAAAATGAAGTGGGGAGAAATAAACAATACTTGTCAGAAAGCAGGAAGTGACTTTCAAGTGTTGCAGTGAGTGTTAGGGGGTTCGAGAGCCCCTGTTACCATGTAAACATTTGTACAGTTAATGATTTTGACCAATCAAATTAATTAAAATGCCTGGTGCTGGCCAAATAACACACAATAGTGTCCAATAATAAGGCTTTGACTCTCTGCTCAGCTGCACCACACTACCACAGCCAGCCAATGAGGTCACCATGCCTAACATTGAACAGCAGCTCTTTAGACACATGGAGCTGTGGACTGGTCATAACGGTTTGAAGCTGGGCGGAGAGCTACTTGTGCGCCAAGTTTTCAAAGCATGGGCCAAAGAGGAAACTACAACCACATTACAAAACACTGAATTCTCACTGCAGCCTGACTACCGACAGCTTATCAATAGGTGTGTAACTATACATGTATTCATCCCAAACCATTTGGTGCACGATGTTTGGTTCACTACGTGACTTTCCTCAGTTTGGTATGCTCCGTGACACAAACAATTGCTGTTAAAATAGTTTAATCATCCACTTACCCCAACATGGGGAACATGAAAGTTCCACTCAAAACGTTTTGGCAGTGCACCACTTAGCTGTTAGCATGCTCATGAATGTATGCTAGCTGGCTTAGCCAAGGTAGCCTGGTTAAGTTACCTCATGGATGTGGGTTACCCTGGTTACCCTGTAGTGTTGCTGCTGTCGGAATGACAAACAAGAGACCCAAAACACTGACTAAATGTAACACTATTGTAAAGATGTGCTCCGTTATCTCCGTAGTGAAATGATACCTGCATAAAATCAAAAGCTTGAGGCTATAGGTGAACTGCTTTGCAGCACATAACACCAGCAAGCTCTGCAGCCCAGCTTACTGCCAAGGCTAGGAACAGGGCATCCTGCCTGCCTCACACAAACCCTGACACAGCACTACCTACTGAGGGCAGCCGCACCAGATGGCCCTGCCAAAACAGCTCTGTGCAGGAGTGTCAAGACTCTGGTACACATGCCCAAGTATCAAGGTTACAACTTAAATGAAACCACTGCACACCACATTTTAACAATAACATGACAAATGTAATCATTAAGCAAACACAATTTCAAATCTTTCTAATAACCAGTTGTAATTGGAAACACTGAAGTAAACATGAAGGAAATGAAACTATCAAAAACATTTCCCATAGGCCATGTTTCGTTGTTGCAACTTCCCCTACTGTTGCAACCTAACAGCAACACATACCACAGCTGTATGAATGTCATACAATTACCTGAGGCTATTTGGACTGCTATTCTCTGACCAAACTTGAAACAGTGGTTGTATAGATAAATCTTTTTATGTGGTCAATTATTTGCATCTTGGATGTGACATAACTTCCATATGCCACAGACCTGAAATGACTGCTTTACTCTACCAAACAGATTAGCAGTTTCATAATTTGGGGTCCCCTAATTTAAAATTTCAAGGGTAGTTTTGTGAACACAAATTGAATCCTTGCCAAAATGCCTATCAGGATGAACAGCTACAGCCACAATTTACCCATATTTAGTCACTAGTGTTCATTTCAAGGCTTACTAATGATAAAAAGGCAACAGTAGATGGGGGCCTTTTCTGACAGCTAGTGGCTCCACTGTCAACAATTTGCCTTGGTTGGGTCCTAATCAGCAAACACAAACCACAGTTCCAGGAATTGCTCAACGAAATGGGAACACCTTTTATCAATGACAGAACACACCCTCCCCCCAGCTCTGCCCCACCCACATTCTTCACTTGTGCGTAACCTGGTTCCCTCTCAATGACATTGTGATAAAGGACCTTACAGAACAAGTGTTACTAGCAGCTAGAAGGAAAGAACTGAAAACTAGTGTGAAACAAGCTTCTGCCACAGTGTTTAATGTTTTTTATTACTGTAGAGGGTGACATCATTCAGTAGCTGATGATGTAGCCTCCATGTCTGTTATCGCTGCCATTGTCCAGCACAGAAGCCTTGTTTACTAAGGCAACATTTATTCAAACACCAGACAAAGGGAAATAGCCCGTAGTGAGAATATACTTTAGACCCTGAATAAATCTGTCCTCAATAATAACTAGCAACAGTTTCCTTTATCAGAACATTATAAAAGCTGCCATTTCCCTTGAAATGGACTTGCTGAACATAGATTCAAACCACAAGGACACTCTTCTTTTGTAAAACATCAGAGTATCCCATGCTGAGATCTAAGACTGTAAATTAACTGACTCTCTAATCTGTGTAAACCAGACTGAGGTCTGGTAGAGGAGGAGGGTTATCCTCTGTTATTACACAATAGTTTTCTAGACAGATTTACGTGCTCTCTGTCTGTCACTTTCTGTCTCTCTACCATCTGCCATCTATTCTAGGACCAGCAGGAAGCCCTTTCATTCACAATGAAAAGCATTTGTAAAACAGGAAAGAGCAGCATGTCCTAATCACAATGAATATGTTACCTCAGTCTCTTGGAATAAAGAGCAACAAACACAGACAGCTGTTGCACTGCTGGAAGACAGACCACACCTCAGTTTGGTCTGTCAGACTGGTTTGCTGTGGAAACCTTATAGTAAAACACTGCTGTGGGCTAACGCTGCTGTGACATCAATGAGCAGGAATTTGGGTAAAAGCAGGTCAAACCAGTGGAACTACAACCAATGTGGAAAATCATTTAGTCATTTAGCCCTGCCTGCCCTGGCCTAGTGCTTCTGCTTTTAGCTTCACTGTTAGCACAAGCTTAGTTGGGTAGATGCTAGCCCAAAACCTTTGAATCAATAAATAGCTATATAGCTGCAATTTGACAGCAAACAACATGGCAGCAAGATGAGAGCACAGGAGAGACTATACAGCAATCTGAGGGGAGAGAGAGAGCATCAAGTCTACTCTAGCATATTCAACAATCTAATCTGTTGAATAAGGTCAGCAGTTTAGAGTGGAGCTGCTAATGATAACATGATCTGATACCTTGAAAACATGGAAGAAAGCATGTGTTAAAAAGTTTTCTTAATAGATAGAGAAAGAAAATGGCCATTGTGGAAATTAGGGCATGGGCAGCAACAACTTGCCAGGAGGAGACATAGTGAATCAGGATTACACTTATCACACCATGCATTACTATCATTAGTCTCCTGACAAACCATTAACTCCACCTCCCCGCTTCACTCCATTCTAATCACTTTCAGAGGGCAAACCCTTCCCTGTGTCTTCAATGACATGACATTATAGTATGGCATGTCCCAAATTAGTGTCTCTGCAAGGCAATTATTTTTAAACTGTCATGCAAATAAATAAAATAACGTGGCCCTCATTGACACCTCTGAGGTTAATGTCAACCAGGAAGGAAGACAGCTGACTAGGTGCACTGTACATTTATCAAGATAATGTCAGGAAATGAGTGCCATTTATTGCTAACTTATTGGTTTCATTGAGGATTTACTGCAGTTTCACCTGTCAATCAAGGTGACATAATGATCTCCTGCTTGTAAAAATAAGCTGACATATGACACAATTTATGATCAAGAGTGTTCTAGCTGATATTTATGTACAACAACTGGGGCTGGGCATCGGTACTCGATACCTTTAAAAAGGTACCAACTGAAAAAACCCAGTACCAAGTAGTATCAAAACTTCTCCAGTCAAACAATAGCCGCATTCAATCCTTTTTGTACCCAGATCTAGAAAAAAAAAGACTATTTGTATGATTTTGCTTGCAGCTAATCACCACAAGCGGTCTTTAATATGACGTGCGATTGGCCCACTACCGCAGCAGTTTCAACCCATACAGTATGTGGTGACAATATTTCATTGCACAGTTTTGTACATTATTTAATAAATATTTCAATAACTTGAGCACTTTCAAATGTATTTGTGTAAAAACCATTTGGATGGGGAGGAGTGGTGGCACAGTGTGTCATTATGTCATTATGGACTTGCATGTGAAATATTGTGTTGAGTCAACAAACTATTTGATAAGCAAATGAATGCTTCCATTCACATGATGGGTATCAAATGAAGTAGAAAAAAAAAGGTATCGAATGAACTACTCTATTGTTATTGGTATCACTTTAAGGGTACTGGTATCGTAATTTTTTTAAACCAGCCCAGCCCTGACAACATTCAAAAATTCTATGACGGATAGAAATCAGCTGCTTCAACACAGCACGGCTGCTGAATATAGGCAGCGGAAACAATACTATGGACTGGGAGCGAGGATCATACGGCAAGACTATTCTCAGCTCCATTTATACTGTGAGCAAGTGCACTGTAGAGAGGGACCAACAGACATCAGCTGAAAAGTCCAAGCAAATCTCATCGCCTCATCGGGGAATAAGAACTAATGGGAAAGTGCAATGAACATCCCCACATGGAGTTCACTCACATCTAATTTAAGTGGGGACAAGAGATCTTTTTGGCCTGTACTTTCAGGGATAATCTTGATTTCATTGCAGTACCACCCTGGTATCTGTCCAGATTTATTAATAAACTCGAAACAATGTTTCCTGGTGTCTGCAATCATTTACGGGAATGGCAACAAATTACTTCAACTTAACTGTGGAACATATGTAACATTTGTTTTGGAGTAAAATGATTTGAACATCTTTGTGTTTTTCTTCAGCATGTGGAACCTTCATAGCTTCCTTGCAATCAATGCCAATATCTCACAGATCAACCCTAGAGGGGATGTTCTTACTCATCTGAACTGATCCACAGTAGACAGTCACACAGCTCAGAAGACACTATGCTCTCTCATAAGGAATCAATGTCAAACCAAGTAAAATCTAATTAAAATCCATAATTAAGCTGATGGTTGCTGCTGAAATCTTACAGAGATAAGCAATCAGCAAGCAGATCTGAACTATTCCTGACAACCACAGTCCCATCTGTTGATTTAACCTGTATGCACTTTCCTTCAAAGGAAAGCAGCATCTTGCTCAGCAGAAAAAATCCCTGTATCTGTCCAGTACATGTATAGTGCAAGGCAGAGCGGGGAAGGATGTGCTATGTAATGTGCTGAGGCTTGCAGCACTTCATTGCAGTGTTCCACAACAGGAAACCAGGGACCCATTGTCTATCAGGACTGAAACAACAGGCCTGCCCAGTGCTGCCTCCTCCACTACCATGTGACACTGGTGGGGGACATGTGACCAGCCCAGGGGTGAGGAGCAAGTGGGTGCCTTTACTGTTAGATAAAGAGAGGGTGGAGGAAGAAGGAAGGAATGCATGCATTTCTGGAGCCTATCCATCTCCACTCCGGACCAGTTCTGCTGAGGTGGTTTTAGGACTGCAGTTTCCTTTTTCTCCCGAATGCACGCTTTATCTTACACTTCGACATAACTGCAGAATGTCAAGTGTTCAGCAGATCTGTATCCTCACCAGGCTGTCACGAGATATCAGCTGGTCAGATACTAGCACAGTTCAAAGTGCAATATGCAAACCTTGCAGGGTGATATTTAGAGAGCTTGACACAATAAACGAATGCCCTTCCCTCCGGGCAAACAGTGGGGATGTAATGGTAAGTACCGTGAACAGATTAAATTTACTATCAAATACTACTGAAAAGAAATCTGAATTATATGTGTTTCGTGTCAGTTCTGCAAGACTTCAAGTCACATCTTTTTCAGAGTTTTTCCCGGAAACTCAGTCTGTTCTCAAACCACAAACATTTATTTGAATGAACATGACTTCCAACTACACATATTTTTTATTGTCTTCATATTTGTGTTCTGGGCAAAATATGTAAAATTTGCTCAGTGGTTTCCATAAATAATGGCACCATGGTCATTCACCTTCCAAAACATGGTCTTTAAGGAGATTTTTTTTCTTTTTAACAGCTGGGGTCTTTTTCATTAACAAAGGTAACTGTTGGGATCTAGGGACACTGTTCCCACTTGACAAATAGACAAATATTTGGACAAACAGACCCCCGCCTCCAAAATGTGACCTACATATTACATATTTAACAAAATGTTTCTTAGTGAGTGTATTGTAGTTGGTTTACCCTGATGAGATATTTTGTAAACATGACATATTATTGTGTATACTTACAAAACCATCTATATATATACAGAAAGTAAATTACCAGTGTTTCAACATGTCATTATGGACTTGTATGTGAAATATTTTGTTGAGTCAACAAACTAAGTATTTTTGTTTTCCCCCCACAAATCATCAACAGTGCACCAGAAATTTGGCACCGGAAAGGAAACTTTGATTGTCAAACTCTGCATACTAAATAACAATTTGCAAGACAAGCCTTTGTCAACAAAGAATGGGCACCATGTTTTCATTACACCAAGATCCAAGAGCCATTATTAAAGATTACAGACCGCTAACCTCCAGGAATAGATGAGTATCCAGAACCAGTCATGAATTGATACCAGTCCCTGATTGGTCAGAACCATAACACAAAGATAACCTCCTGGCCTGTAGGCACTGCTATTAGTAGTTGAATGTCATTCATTCATTCAACTTTACATAATTTTATGTTTGCTGACTGTTAAAATTATTTTTCCCTGAAACTGTTTCGTAACAATGATGTGCTCATTAACATTGTGCAATTATATTGTGGCTGCACTGGTACAACACATCCACAAGCAGTACCAGTATTGATACCAGTACTGATAAAATACACATCTGTACTCTCAGGAAAAGTTTACAAAGTGGAGTGTATGGCAAACTGAGTGTATATACTACACTGTGTGAAAAGGTGTGAGGTGCTAAGAAAGCATTTTACTAGACATGTGAGCAATAAGGTTCTTTCTGGAGTCTACTCTACACTATATAAATGGATGATATATAAAAATGCAAGCTGTGCAAGTTGACCGGATGACAGAGGACACACAACTGCAAAGGCACAAGGAAGGAGGGAGAGGTGGAGGAAAAAGACTGAGATAAATGCTTTTATGACTTTAAATCAGCTTTCCACTAGCTCCAGAAAAATCTAAATCCTGTATAAAATGTCAATGTAAGAATCATCCATGTGAGCTTCAGTTTTGATAAAAGATGGATAAAAAAAAATTACTCATTAGCATTATGTTCATTTTGACATATTTGACCATATTTAATGTTCATCCACATGTGGTGACAGACTTGTGTAAAACTATAATATTTCTTTGAGAGTTTTATCACAATTTTACCACTTGTTCAATTAAATGACAGACACTTAAGTTATCACCCAGCCGTAGATACTTCTCTGTAGTTGTTCACAATCACATATAGATGGACAGCTTCAGGGAAGACTTGCCATTACACTGATTAATATGAAGCTCTCAAGACACCTTCATATACTAGCCTGTCAGACTGTTTTCAAACTAGGAATTAGCTGTAATGCAGCTGTATTACAAGACTTTGTGCAAATGAGAGATTTTCTTGAAACTAAATGCACAAAACAATCTCAGCGTCACCTCTAATTGCCCCAAAGAAAGCTTAAAAGAATATAATCTGTTCAATGACAAGACCCAAGCTCTGAATTCACCTTATCAATCTATTTGAGTAAAGTTTTAAGTATCTCAAATTGTTGTTTTTTATTGAAGCATGACTTTAAAAATATAGTTAGGATGAAAATAATGATATGGTCAAAAATGATGACATAGTAGCTTTCATGTAAAGAGGACATTAAAAACAGTGGTTCTGTTGATATCTTGTTTGCAGAGTTGCAATAAATGAATCAGGTACAATTTACATAGAAATGCTGAATCAAACATGGCTGGTTGAAAAAACTGTTGTATCCAAACCTGCCTTGCTGAGCCTGCATGATATAATAGCTATGTGAAAAATCATAACAGCACCAATGCAGAAACCATGAGCTGATGTCAGATTGGTCTCTCCAGGGTCATGTGACTCTATTGTACCAATGAGCTGCGAGAACTTCCTTCCTGCTTCCCTGGTGCTCTTGTGACGAAGCAGGTCAGAATCTCATAGTACCTGACAAACTGACAGGCATCAAGATTAATGGACAAAGCCCTCAGGACAATCAGAAATGAACCAACACAACAAAGAACACTAGTTTACTTCACTTTACTTCACTAATGTGAAGTAAAGCAACAATTTATCCTGATATAGATTTTAGGTCATATCATCCAGCTCCAATATTCTGCATGATCTGCACAAGTGATGCATACTGTGAAACATGCATGAAACAACATATGCAGGCCATGCATTAGTGATAGTTGCTGGAGACCCCTTGGGAGTTGATTAGTCACACAACATGACCTTGTGACGAGCCAATGACACAAATCTGGGAAAGCATGCTTCAGTCACAGCCTGGCAGTTTTTATCACTGAGCACTACAGTGCTGTACAATAAATTATTGTATTATTATGAAAAAAATGCACAAAAGTAAAACATATCAACATGTATGAATGACAAGAAGCTGTCTGAAGTTTCATGTGAAATATATTGGTTTCATGCATGAAATCTTACATTTCAATTTAAAAGCTACCAGTACAATTTCCTTGCAAAGATATAGTGTCAGGACATGATTTCAAAAGCCTTTCCCTTGGTCAAAGATAAAATATTACTTCAATTTTAATGCACAGCATTAACAGTAATTCATCACTTCTGGATTGCTCTCTATTTTCACTCCCACTCCTGTAATGAGGACTTAACAAAGGAGTCCAAAATCATTCCATAATCATTTCATGTAACTGTATGCACAAAAGACATTTGCAGAGTTTTGTGAAGCTCAACCTCCATACAATCTCTTGTGGTAGGCCTATATATTAACTCATCAATTACTGTCACAGGAACTAAGATAGCAATAACACAGATGCTGTACTGCACTGTGACTTTAATGAATTTCTGAGGAACTGTTACTCATCTCTCGTTTTAACATCATGAACGGCAAATAAAAGTCTGAAAAAAAAGTCTACTGCATACACCTGCTTAGAACAAGAACAATACCATGCTTTTCTCACAAGATCTATCAGAAGGGTAATAGTTTCTGAACAGCAGGAAAAAACAATAAGACCAGGTGACCTGGGTTCAAACTTCCACTCTACTGAACTGTTACTGAACAAGATGCCGAAAGTCACAATCTACTCCAATGGTACTGACCCTGACCTCCGATCTCTTTGGGGATCAGTCAAAACACTGTTATCATTACTAAGTGCAGAAGAGAGACAGAGTCTCTCAGAAATT
This sequence comes from Thunnus thynnus, assembly GCF_963924715.1. Lineage (NCBI taxonomy): Eukaryota > Metazoa > Chordata > Actinopteri > Scombriformes > Scombridae > Thunnus > Thunnus thynnus. The sequence continues at coordinate 5,999,425 of NC_089529.1, forward strand.
AAGGAAAACTAGAGAACCATTAAGAACAGCCTGGATCACAAATAAGTTGATTACATTTAGGCCCAAAGCAATGTTCAGGCCAGGTTAGAAAAAAAATAAAAAGCTTGAATAAACAAATGATTTTCTTGAAGCCAAGAGGTAGGCAGATCACATTTCTCATTTGAAGCTTGACTGAAACACCAAAGTCACTATGATTTATTCATTACAGCTTGAAAGTCAGCACTCCAGACTGGATCCACAAGCTTGGAGGGGCATGAATGTTTCTGCTTCCTCAACCCGAACCAGCTGGCAGTTTTATTGGGGTTATAGTAAAGGTGTGGCCATTTAAATTAGGGATAGGGCTGCATAATAAAGGAAAACACCTGTTTGTTTCTTATAATATCACAAAGATGGGTAATACCAGCTGTATTACCGCCATATCGAGGGGAAAGTTCGCCTCAAGACACAACAGAAACCCACATTAATTCTCAGTAAATGTTTGACCCTCAATAAAACTTTGGTCATTCAACATGGATAGCTATTTGACAAGTCAACACACACACCACATGACCATTTCTACAACTAGCCAACGTGATATCCTCCTGTGATCGGATAATCACCTTTGAAGTAATAAGACGATTCATATTTTAGGGCATATCAACGCACATGAATACGTTATAACAGTAAAAGTTAAATATTTTTCAAATTTTATGTTACTGTCACGTTACCATGTAATGGCAGGTGATGTAAGAAAGATACTGAACACCTATTAAATGAATAGTTGTTCTTACAATCATACTTACCGCGGCATTGACAGTGAACAGTAGCTGTAAGTTAGCAGTCTGTAATCTTACTCCGAGAAAACGAACACTTTATCTGATAATGTTTCTTATAAGAAACTTATATAAGGCTTAGCTTAACACGACGTTTCTGGTTATGACTTAACGGCATAACTTATGTATCTTCTATCTTTCGCGATTTAACACTATATCACGAACAAGGGTGGCTTGTCAAGAGTGTTAGCAAGACGGCTAGATGCTAACTAAGATAAACGTCATCCACCCTGCCAGGCTAGCTAGCTAGCCTAGCTCGCAACTGCTAATTTAGCTTTGTTAGCAATCTTTTACTTTGTGTTAAGAAAGTCTCTTGACGCCACTGGGAAATCTCATGGAACTTTACCCAACGATTAAACCATTCATTCAACCACATACCTGCAGGTGCTCCTGAAAGCGAATAGGCAGGATCTGAGCCATGGCGGTTCCTCTCTCTCTGACTCTCCTCCGGTTTCTTCTGATGCTAACAAACTACGGCTTCTTCTCTCAGGTCCGAGCCGGACAGCCAGGGAGTCTCTAGTCTAAAGTCCAAATGAATTAACTCAAAGCCTAGTTTTAAAACGTGCTGTCGGTGTGATGTTGCTTTTATATTCGTCCCTTGACTGTTACCTTGCGGGCTTTCCCCCTGGCTAACGACTGACTGCCACTACACCGACTCCCCGGACCTGCAATGGCGGTGGAGGTTGGTCAGCGGAGAAAACATCCCGGAAATGGAAGTGCACTCAACAAGGCGGATGAATACGTAGTCACACTTCTTTGATAGTACATTAAGACGTGTATAATCACTATTTCACTGTTCTATTCACAGGATTTAATATTGTCTTTGCAATACCAAACAGTGACACTAGACCTCAACATAAAAATAAATACGAACAAAATGTAAACCTGGAACTACTTTCTTTCCATTCGCCCTTTGATTTTTGCCACATCATTCGTCTTTGTAAAATAACGTCAGACTTACGTATTGTACACTTGTTCCTCTCAGCCAATCAGATCGCTCTCAACTCAAGTCAGAAATTCAACTTTTTTCTTGCAGGCTACTCAATCAGCTATTCAACATTTATTGTATTTAAATGATATGCTCACAGTCGCCTCGCATTCAATATCATCGTATAATCATAAGTCACCTTGATTTCTTTGCTTTTCACTAGACATTAGTGGTAAATAAAATAACCATCTGAGGACAACACAGACCCTAGACTCTTTTTTTTTTTTTAAAGGCCTAAAAACCCTTGTATTCAGGAAGGCTTTTTTCATCTTTTTCACCTTAACTCTTACTATTATTATTATTATTATTATTATTATTATTATTATTATTATTATTATTATTATTATTAAATATGCAGTGTAGTCTGCACGGTTCCACTTTAAATGAATGAACTTTCACCCACACTGCAGTCAATGCCAATGAAAAACCGTATGAATGTATAGAAATATGTTCAAGCGGTATGTGTGCGTTAGTGTATCTTTACTGATGTACTGCAGCTTTTATTACTACCGTCCTCGTGACGTAAGTAGATAAGCAGGTGCCATTTCAAAGCTTGCAAGCAAAGCTAAATATGATTAAAATGAAATCATCCTTCTTACACCATTTTTTTCAAATGTAAGAAACAACTTGCTCTTAAATGTAATTTTGTCAATACAATCTGAGAAATGATAATCGTATGAAATCATAAAATCTTCATTAACGTATATAAGCAGATTTAATCCGTTTTGGTCAGCATTATGCAACATCTGTCGGGTGGAGTGTGAATCCAAGTCATCATTTCCCTTTTTTACATCCACAGTTTCCGTTGGCAGGAGTAACCTTGTTGCTCAATCTAAAACTGAATGCTGGGAAAGCATTATGACCCTTTAGCAGAGATGTCATATTGCTGAGCTAGCAAATATGGCTTCTGCAGAATAGCGTGCATGGTTGCAGGAAAATTAGTAAGAAGTTTTGGTCAGTCACACATTGCGATGTCCAAGGATTGCATACAAGATCCCCAAACATTTCATTGCAAAGGTACCCTAATATACAGACACTTCAGCCCATAGGCCCTTATTTAATAGATATATTGTCCAAACGACTGTCATCTGACAAGATTATTGTTGTTTTCCTATATAAAAGTTGGGGGAGATATAAGAAAGTAACACTGCAAACCAGATTGCCAATTTTACACAATTTTTTATTGTGTTAATATCTACCAAATAATAATATTGAAAATAAGGCAATTGCCATGTTTAAAAAATCAAAATCCAAAAAGTCAAAATCTACTCTAAACAGTGTTTTGAACATAAATGACATGAACAAGTACATCAGGTGTCAACACAGAATTTATTCCAGAAGTCCACAACATCCATCTTCAATTTTTGATGGATAAGCTCCAACATCATAACATCATAGGACTCATTCCCACCAGCTGCTTTTCCAAATGACAAGTGTCCATATACATAGAGATAATCTTATTGCTGATTAGTTGTCAAAACAAATAAAGTTCATTCACATTAAAGTTCAAGTTATGTTATGCTGGGCCTGAAATGTTGTTTGCTAATTTCATTGGCATCATAATAATGTATTCTACTAAGAGCATCAGAGTCCTTAGACAACATCCGGACTGTGATTCATCCAGACGGATGCTCTGGTCAAACCTACTCACAAAAAAAAAAAGAAAAAGAAAAAGAAAAAAAGACTGAAACATTTCACAATCAAATGTTAAGGGGAAGTGTTGGGGGTAGGGTATATAATTTACAGAGATGGTCAAGAAAGATTTTCTGCATATGTTGACTAAGCAAAATTCAGGTTACAGAATTCTACATGTTATTGAATTTGTTTAAAACCCCTTTGTTTATCTGTTACATCTTGTTTATCATGTACAAAAATAGAGGCTGCTACATCTAAAAGGCTTGATTATTACAACACAAATGTTTATGTGAATAAACCCCATAAAAATGCAATATTTGGATTTCTGATTTGTTTTGCACTCCAGATGATGAATGAAAGAGTTTCACAGGAGACAATTACATCTTCTTTCCCTGAGAATAAATAAATAAGAAAAATAGCAATCATGTATAATAAAATAACAGCTACTTATCATGTGGGTGGATGAAGCCAGCTATGCAATTTGTTTGCTGATCTATAGTTTCAGAGGCAGCGGGTGTAGTGGAGGCCGACCTGAATAGACCATTCACGCTGCTGTTGCCATGGATTCACCGACTGAGGAAACACAAGACACAGACACTCACAGAGAAGCCATGTGTGTCACGATAAAAGAGTGGCCTTCGGACTCTCTGCAAGGATCTCACACAGGCCCGCTGAGGCTGAGATTAGCCTCAGGCTCTGTGCAAAATGAAGAGCAGCCCTGGTAGCTGTGAACCCTTTGCCCTTGTCTTTCCTTATAAACTCTCCAACAAGATGTCCCCATCTCCATTTACCGTAGCTCATCCCCTGCACCACCAGGAAGAGTCAATTGAGGCCGACAGATGAGCAGTCACGCCTGGACCGGGATATGTTTAGCAAATGAGATGAAGCTTACAAAAAGGTAACTGTCTCCTTTACAGATTTTTGACCGTTAGTGCACTCCAGTGCTTTGGCAAGAATTTAGGCACAGATGGGAGCTCTGTGTCTTCCAGCGGCTGGGAGGATCCCATCAGGGAGGACTGAGAGAGACTGACACTTGGATCCGGTGAGACAGCGTATCATCAGATTCTGTGACCTGCAGTGTTGGTTGGGTTGGTTAGGTTTAGGTTTGAGGAGTGAGATGGTTAGTGTTTGGGTAAGAATATCAGGGCAGGTCACATAAACTGATGGGTCAAAGTGTAACAGTGGAACCAAGATTGATTCTTTCTTTCTCTTTCTCTCTCTCCACTGTTCCTCCCTGATCCACCTTAATAAGACATATGACACAAACATACTGTACACACATTCTTTCTGTTATTTGTCAGTCTCTTTTTGTCTGTAATTCTGACTTTATCTCGCTAAGTGTGAATATCATGTGTTATTATTAGTCCTGGAAGCTTCTCTTCACAGAGTGTTTTATTACAGTAAATTAATGACTTCATCAGATGCATTAAAAGGCAAAAACACACCATGTGAGTCTTGTCTCATTTAGCAGGTTCAAGTTCACTCAGTTCTCTCTTTCATGGTCACACGAGGATGGTAATGTTACAACTATAACAATCCTTTGTCTGTCTAGCACACTTTGATGCTAAATGAAATGTAAGATCCAAAATAATGTTCAGACAAATCATCTTGAGACACCAAATTTTCATTTTATTTTAACAACTACTCCTCAATGGCTTGCAGTAGACTATGGCCTAACCTTTGAACAACAGTTGAGGGGAAGTTACTAATTGACTGTGCGTGGGCCTTTGCTCCTTGCAAGCAGGAGGAAGACTAGTTTGTCACTGGTTCGTCATGCTGGTCACACATACTAGTCTACAGAGTGACAAATAAATTTGATCTTAGATCAAGAAGAAGTTTGGGCCTGATGCTGTCTTTGCACTTTTCTTAAATATATGTAGGAGATGGCAAACCTCTGTGTACTGAAAAAACAGGATTCAAGTACTACAGTAGGGAGGTCAAATCTGGTTTCCCAATGAATGACATACATTTAGAACTTGTAAGTGACTTATCTTGCCATAAATACTACAGTATGACCGACTGACAACAAGTTCCTGAGAATTTTTAATTGATATTATATGCAAATTCATTAAAAATACCACACTAAGTACAGGATTTTTTATTTGGATTTTGTTGCCATCTAGTGGACTTTATTTGACATTGCTGACTGAAACTAGATACAGTTTTGTTGAGCTTTTCAAGTGGACGTGTTTGCACAAACAGCATGTTTAATTCATTAAATATTGTGTAAAAAACAAAGTTAGAAAACTCAAGAGATCTAGAAACAGTATTGTTGGGGAACAGCAGAGGTTTATTAAAACTCCCTGCAGTGCCATATTTCAAGTCAAGTCAAGTCAATTTTATTTATATAGCGACAATGACAACAGAAGTTATCTCAGGGCACTTTTCACATAGAGCAGGTCTAGACTGTACTCTTTAATTATAAAGACTCTACATTCCCCCATGAGCACTTGGCGACAATGGCAAGGAAAAACTCCCCTTTAACAGGAAGAAACCTTGAACAGAACCGGACTCTAGGTGGGCGGCCATCTGCCTTGAGTGGCTGGGTTAAGAAAGAAAGAAGGAGGGAGGGGGAGAGGGGAGAGAGACACACAGAGAAGCACAGTAACATCAATAATAACAATAACATAACAATAATTATAACAGAAATATGACTAATAATAATAACAGGCGCAGGCCTCAAGCAGGACCACAGCAGCAGGTAGTCCACAACCATGATCCACAGAAACCTGCGAGACGAGAAAGCACAAAAACTCTGGGGAAGAAGCCAAGTTAGTAACATGCATTAATGGTACATTAATGAGATGGCGAGGGGGAGGAGGAGAGAGGAGCTCAGTGCATCATGGGAAGTCTGGGATATTTATGTCCATATTTTACAGAGTTTTCCAATTTCTGTATCCTTTACCTGATGCTGTTCCCCCTGTTGAACATCTAATTCCTTGTACTTGCAAAAGTTGGCACTTTGCCGGCAAACTTCTCTCTATGGCTTTGTGACCAAATCCATGTGTACATTCCTAATAGCATCTGCTTGTTATGCTCAAAAGTGATGATTCCAGTCTGGCTCTGTACTAGCGTGTCTAGTTTGTTCTGAATGAACAGCATGCTCTGCCTTCAAAAAGTCAACCTCCTTGTTCAAAACTTCCACCCACTCAAGCAAATCACACGACAACAACCAAATGTCTCAATTAGAGGTGCATGTTTAAGTGTCATCCAAAATAACCTGTAATGTGAATTTGAAAATAGTTCTCTTTCTTGGACATCAAATAATTTACTGCATGTGACACATTTTGCACTGTTGTGTGGGGCTACCACATGTGGACCTATGCACATGCACACTCATGTGCACACTGACAGTGCAGGGTGGACAACTATGGAAACAGTTAAAATACACCATAAAAAAAACCTCTTATTGTATTACAAGTATCACCTCCCCACATAACACTTTTCTGTTCAAACACACATGCACAACGCCTGGCTATCTAAGTTCATGGGTGACACAAAAGTAGGTGAGCGGTCATGCCATGTGCATGTGTGTGCGCAGTGGAAGGGGCAGTTTATGGTTTGGGGTCAATACAACTCATACATTGTCAGAAATTCTTATTGAGTAATGACCTCTAGACTCTGGTAGTTGCCAAGTCTGCATGTTAAAAATATGCCATATATCAGGAATGTCAGCACATAAAAAATACATATGACTTGATTGGAGTGCTGTCCTGTTAATGGTTTGTTGTTTGGTCTGTTTTGAGGTTTAAGCATCCAGAAAAGGATATTGGAGTTGTGTGTTTTGACTTATTATATCTGAAATTTGGTGCTCAAACGAACATTAAAGATGCAGGAAGTCATCACTTTTCTTTTCTTTTCTTTTCTTCTATCTGTTAAATGCTGGTTCTTTTTTACCTTTCTATTAAAGAAGCAGTGCAATTAGCTTACTTTATAAGTGCCTTAAAAATATAGTGAAATGTTCATAACAAAATCTAGTTAATATCTAGTTATCTAGTATCTAGTTAATAGCTTGCAGTGTTGTATGACCTCCTGGAAACCTTCATGTCAAATATGACCATTATTATTTTTGTGATTTTGCATTATGCTCATTCATCCTATTTTTTTTTACTGTACATACAGTCAATTATGTGCATCAGCTCCATTTCTTCTGCTGTGACACTATCTGTGCTATAAATCACGACTCTGTTATTTTTATTGGAATGTTGGTCTGTTTGTGCAACTTGTCACTAAGCTTTGGCCTTGACACTTCGTCAGTCTTGGATGTGATTCTCATGGGAACAGATACAGCACATATCCATTTGTACACAGAGACACACACATAACAAGCTAATTTTCCAAAATAACAAAATGAAAGTGCAAAGTCATTCATTTAGACAGAACAGGAGTGTGTGTTTTGTACTTTCAGTCAACAGTTCAACACACATTCAAAGTAGGTATGTGCGCTCAAAATTTCACACACAGATTAAACATTAAGCCTGGTGTCCGAGGGGAGGAGTCTCTCTGTGGTCTGAATAAATGTTTGGACGTACAATACTCTCACTGTTACACCCCTCTGTGTGGCTGACTGCTGACCTGATGGGAAAGAGACACAACATGAGATCAAATACAGGTACATTTAAAACTAATGTTATTTCCTATTTTTGTTTTCCAGCTGTCTCATCCAAGTTCTCCTGTTGTTCAGTATATTTTTGATATATTTCTATATTTAAAAAAAAAAATTGAACTTTCTATGTATTTCTTATTCCTGTGCCATTCAGCTGTGCTGCATGTAGGATCAAATTTAGATGGAATGTCGCATCTAAATTTAACAAAAATAAAGTCAATATGTTAAATGAAATACATACATTTTAAACACTTGACATGACATTTATAATTTGAACAAATGGAACACAACTGGTGGCATAGTGCGTCTAAGAAAAAAAAAGAAAATTATATTTTCAAATTGTGATGATCAGTCACAACTCAGCATCCTTATCTGTACAGAGTAAGAAGGCCAATTATCAATATTCAACAGACCCTGTTGTCTTTGTGTGTATGTGGAGGGTCACTATGTCCTAGAACATTAAAAAGAAGCTTTATGGTGGGGAAAAGCAAACAGTGACCCATTAGCAGCCAAAGTGCCCGTGGTATAAGCTATTCAGGTGAGGGGCTGCTTAGCCACCTAGATGTGATGTGATAGATGGATTTCTGAAGGTTACATTATCATACCAAACAGCCAGATTCTACTGTCCAATGAGTTACATTCACATTTATCTATAATTAATCAAACAGATGAAGGTTCATAAAAGACAGGAAAGTGCTTTAACAGGCTGAGTTTGTTTTTATTTTACACTGTGTTAGAGAAACAAGGACTCGGTGTCACTGACATGATGAACCAAACAGATAAGCAGTGTTACAACTTAGAGGACAGTGACAGTTACAGTGTGTCATCTGCAGACATTTTCATGCCTCCTCATGGCCACTATGGAGAGATAAATAACCACGAATAAATGATAAATTCACTTTATTTTTATTTAACTTTACCTATACAGGGTAGTAAGACTGAGCTTTTTACAGCAGCATCCTGTTAATAATAGACACAAAATAACAAGGAGGTAGAACTGTTTTGATTCTAGGTGACACTGCAGATTATTCCATGAAACTATAAACTTACAGCAAAGGCTGTTTTTCCTGATCAGTTCTGGTTTGAGTCTCCAGGAGCATCAACCAGTCACTGGAACTGGTTAAAGGTGCCAGAACAGCAAGGATGAGATATGATATGACAATTTACCAATAAAGACTTTGTGGATAACTTTGTTGGTTATTATGTCACAAAACTGCTGAGTTTATGTCTCAACAGACCAAGCTTTTCAGCTACTACACAATATTTAAATGTACATTTCTGGGCTGGGTCTGCCAAGATATGTACTTTCTGTGACCCTCTCAATATTAAGCCCAGTCAGAGTGGAGATACTGTAATGTATATCTATGCATATTTTTTTATCTTCATGAAGTTTTAATCTATGACCAATAAATGCATCTTGCAGTGCACTTAAGGAGAGTTGTTATCTCTCTATGGCTAATTAGATAGAACGCAGTAAAACAGTATAGTGTGTGTAAAGATTAGTTTTACACTTAGACACAGAAGAGATAACCTCAATTTACATGAATGGAGATCAGGACAGGTCCCAAAATGAATCCCTGCTGCACACCTTTAGCTGTCAGGAACTCAGATTTGATTTTGCCAACAACTGATGACAGTCTGATGTTGTTAAACCAGTTACAGACAACCGTTCCCACACCAGCCAAGAATAATATTTGTAAGAGTAAAGAATGATCAGCTGTATAAAAGGCTTTTCTAAATCTGTAAATACAGAGGCACAGTGTTTCTTATTATATAACCAGCAATTAAATCATTCAAGACTGTAGAAATGGCGGAGATGATGCCACGATTTGTCTAAAACCAGACTGATGTTGACTTAGGGTGCAGGACCCTGAGAGCAATGCCTTCAACTAAGTATTGACAAGTGATTCAAGAATTTTCAACAGGCAAGACAACTGGGATATTGGATAACACTGAATTATGTCAGACAGTAGGTTTTGTTTAAACAGCAGGTACACATTGTACACTTCACTGAAGCTTGCTCAGTGCATGATGACAGAGATGTGCCGCATGGGGAAGAACAATGTGTACCACAATGTTTTTTGCTTGAAGGCTGAATGTGTTTTTCTCTGTCAAAATATCAGTCAGTATCTCATTTGTCCTGATGCAATAATGCAACTCAATGTTGCTGCTCACAGTAGACCTACAAACAGTGTTGATTTATGTAAAAATGCTGTTTGACTGACTTTGAGTGTCAAGACCAGCCAAGTTTTGCTATCTGTCAGGTATTAATTTAGTAATATGAAACTTCAAGGTTTTTAATGTTCTAAAATTCCCTCCCCTTTTAGAGAGGACAAAGACTAGAGATAATCACATGTAGTCAAACCCTGTTTTATGGTGCCTCAGCTGATACTTATAGTCAGCAGATATGTCATCCATGGCTCAAACACCAGTCTTGCTGTTGAACTGATGCCTCGTAGTTTAAGGGACAGAACCACACAGACATTCACAGAGCTGTAAGTTCAAATTTATATATCATAACGAAAACTGTGATTGCAAAATGTAATCTAGGGTGTGTGTTATCAAATTTGATTGATTACTAACATGGAAACTATATCACATATTTTGCTAAATGTGTATGGAAAGTGTATATACACCTGTATGGAATTTCATAGCATTTTATGCTGCTAAGCCATTGACTTCATCCGATCTCTGTTTTTCAAGGTTTGGTGGAAATCATAGGGTTGACAAAGTAAGTTCTGCTTTTCATCTAATTGTTTGCATTAATGTTCATAACTTCAAACCTTGTTATTTCACTCTTTTTCACATCTTTCTAAACTTATATATGAACACTGCTACTATACTACAATATACTACTATACATACTATACTATACTACTACAACTACAACAACTACTAATAAAAATATCATGTTAAGTTTATCAGACACATGCAGAACAGAATTGGACATTAGGCCTGAAAAAGAGAATTACGGCGTTCATGTTACCCCAAACCTATATCACATTAATGTTCTGTGTATACAGCTTAAAAATCAGCTTAGCACGTGTATGTTGACTTTTGCAACATAGTAATCTTAAAGACTTTGAGCCCAAGATAAGACCTCCTAAGCACAGATAAATGGTTTTGATAATGAGGAGGAGCACAGATGAAGTTATGCAATTAATAGGCACGAAAAATTGTGATGTGATTGTGATTGAATAATTTCATAAAGTGTCTCTCATCTCTCTTTGAAGGAAATTTACATTTAATCCTAAAGAGGGAATAGACAACCCAGTGATGGTCATCACAGACGACGCCGGTATCTTGCATAAAAACTTCTAATTATCTTCTGTATATCAGACCCTGAGGAAACTCTGCTCTGTTTGACAACACTTTTCTGTCTTTTCCTGCTCAGATTCCGTTTTGACACCCAGCCCTCGTCTGTGTGTGCTCAAACGAGAGGAAGGGGAGTCATTTGGCTTCCATCTGCGGGTGGAAAGAGGGCGCCATGGTCACATAATCAGAAATGTTGTTTCAGGGGGGGTGGCAGGGCGCAGCGGCCTTCAAGATGGAGACAGGCTTCTGGAAGTCAACAACTACTATGTTGATGATGTTCCTCACCCTCAGGTAAGATGAGCTTCCAATATTATTTTAAACTGACAGAATCCTCTTGAAAGGATTGTTGTTTTCTAAATGAAACTACCATGTTTATGTTATTATGAATCAGGTGGCCAAGAGGATAAAGCTATGTGGACACCAGTTATGTTTATTAGTGTTGGACGGGGAGGAATATGAGCAGGTTCTGTCCCGAGGTCAAGACCTCCAAGGTCTGGTCAGAGCACACAAAGGCGAAAGCTGCAAACCACCCAGACTCTGTCACATCACCAGGGATCCTGTCTCAGGTCTGGGCATTAACTTCACACCTGTGGAAGGTAACACTGCTCTTGGTAATCATAAGAAGTCCAAGGTTCAAGATTAGATGTCTGAGTTGAAATCTGTGCAATGTGATTCAATTGCTCCTCCTGTTTCTGCCCTCCAGGAGAGAAAGGCCACTTCTCTGTGAGCCTGGTAACAGGAGGTGCAGCTGAAAAGGCAGGAGTTTGTAAGGGGGATCGCCTAGTATGGATGAACGGAGCAACAGTGTCCGATCTCACTCACTCTGCACTCAGCAGGATGGTACATAGGCAGCCGGTTTTTATAATCCATTTGTAAAGTATATCATGGTTTCAATGTTACAGGGTTTGACGTATGAATAATAAGGAAGCAAATCCAAATTTTTGGAGCTTCCTTTATCAAACATTTAAAAAAGTAAAGTCACACTACTTTTTTGTTGACTGATGTTTCTCATTTACAAAAAATAGTTATAGTCCTACAAAAAGTGTACTTAACAATGGATGCAACTGCCAAGTGTACAACAAATTTGAAGTTATTATGTCCAGCCTTGCATAACAGTAATAATTAATGTTTTGCTGTAGATGAAAAAATGTGGCGATCACATCACCATCCTAGTAATTGACAGTGAGAGTGAGAAGGAGCACATGCGACAGAGGATGCCTATCCTGCCCACCATGGCTGTGCCACATAACCTGCCTTGTAGAGCTAGAAAACTCCACCTGGTCTCTGGGGGAAACTCTAATGGCTACGGCTTCCTCCTTCGGCTGGAGAAGGAGCCATCAGGACGCATAGGTGAGTGGGACAAATAGAGTGCAAAACCCAAACACAAGCTTTTTATCTTTTAGTCTTTTACTTAAATGTCTGTGCGTTTTTGAACAAAAGCTCATGTGCTGCGGGAGGTGGACGTCGGCAGTCCAGCCGAGAGGGCAGGTATGCTGGACGGAGAGCTGCTGCTGGAGGTCAATGGAGAGTCAGTGGAGTCACGACAGCATGAGGAGGTTGTGAACAGAGTGAGAGAGAGTAAACAACATGTCTCTCTCACCACCATCGCTCCCCAGGGGCTAGAGTTTTACACCCAGGTTGGCATCACTGGCTATGTGTTTTTTCCTAAACACAATCTTTTATGTAATGTAATGCTTATATGAGTGTCAGCTGTGCATCACAAATTTTATTTTGTTTTTTTTAATCATTACAATAGAAAGCAGAGATGAAGTAAAACATCCAGATAAGGATCAGTGTTTACTCTTCTTTTAAACATTTTTCTCTCCGCAGTTGGGTCTGTCTCCTCTTATCTTCTGTGGGGAGAATGCTGAGAAAGAAAATGAGAGCAGTGTACCAGCCTGTGCAGCAGAGCAGCCATTAAAGAAGGACATGGATGACTCATGCAAGCCCAGGCTCTGTTCTCTCCAAAAAGGCCCTTTGGGTTTTGGTTTCAACCTCGGCTGTGTCCCCCAGAGTCCCGGGACCTTCATCAGCCTGGTGGGGATTAAATATAGTTTTCCTCTTAGTCAACATTACCTTGTTACTGAGGCAAAAAGAACAAGAAGAGAGTGGTCTAGGATATAATTATTTTTTCGTAAAATGTGGTGGTATATTTTTATTTTCCTGCAGGTGGCTTTTGGGGGCGCAGGGCAGAGAGCAGGACTACTTGTGGGTGATGTGGTGATGGAGGTCAATGGACAAAAAGTGGAGGATAAATGTCTGGAAGATGTGATTATGCTTGTGAAGGAAGGAGGACATTTTCTTTCCTTACTAGTAATGGATAAGACCAGCTACAACAAGTTGAAACAGACTGACTCACCTACTAGAGATGTCACTGACAGTGAGGTAAAAAATAAATGATTCATAATTATATACAATTAATTAATTATATATAAATGTATACATTATTACATACAGTATACTCCATAGTCTGTTAAGACATTCATTAATTTTCCAATGACCACTATCTTTACCATATTTTCTTGTTTGTATCTCACCAGGAGGAAGAAACTCATGAGATATCATCCTTGTGAGAGACAACAACTCAAACAACTCTGATGACATCATATGCCCACTGAGGAGACTTCAAACTGAGCTTTACCACAAAAACTTGTCTCATATTATTATCATTATATTGGCCTGGATCTAATTCCAGGGCTTCATAAAGGAATCCAAGAGATGATAAAATAAGCAAAATGAAAATCAGATAAAGGTGTACCTGTGTCAGTTGTGCAAATCACAAAGAAATGTTGTAATGTGCATTTCTGTATGATATGAAAATGTCATTTTGTTCAGTATTATACATTTAGAGATGTAAAACCTTTAGTCTTTAGATCTAAATCAGATGAAATACTTTGCATTGTAAAATTCAGAGGAAATAAACTGATCCACATCTTAAAAGACCATAATCTCTATGCACTAATGATCATATTGTACTTAGATTAATAGAAACCAACAGCTGTATGGAAGCAGAAACACATTCAGAAATCTGGAGAACTGCTTTCTTTAAAAAATGATCAGCAGTAATTGAAATGACTAAAAAAGCAAGAACAACATGGCCCCTTAATACTATGTAAAAAACTGTTGATGTTTTTCTTTCTTTTTGGTGGAGTGTAAAGTTATGTGTATGTGTTTTACCTATAGATATGACATTACATATAAAATGTTCTTGCAGAGAAAGTATATGTGTATTGACAATGTAGCTTACAGCAAATGTTGTAGTGATGGAAAAAAAATCTTTGTTCTATTGTGTAACAGTTACTGTAATCTTACCTGTATTTACCATCCATTAGCTAAGTTAAACTTGACATGGCCTAATATATCAAATTCAAACACATAAGTGAAAGCATGATGCCATGGTGTTTACACAAATGCAGAAGGTGTGTGGAGGTGTGCACAATAGTGCTGTTGTTTTAGCAGAATTTATGCAACCAAAGATTTTCAGGTAACTGATACCCCATTATTACCACATATATGCCATCATTTGGTGTTGTTGATATCTTGGCTGAGACAGTGATCTTATGAATAATATCATGGCCTGGGATGTGGGACCTTCTCCATCATAAGTACAGTATAATTGTGTGTCATTTCATCCACTTGCCAATTACTTGGCCTGGAACAGTATACTTGACCCAGATCAATTTCCTTAACATGAAATCTGATGTGTTCTATCTAGTAAAAACCACAGCTAAAACATTTTTCCCACATAGGGTCTAACTTAAGGACACTTTAAACCCTTGGGGTGCAGCTAATTAATATTTTCATTATTGATTATCTATTTTTACACTTAGCCCAAGGTGACATCTTTTCACCACCCAAAATACTCAATTTAATAATAATATTTAATTTATTAATCAATATAAAATAGACAAAAGAAGCAAATTTAATAAATAATTTAATAAAATTTAATAAATTTTACCCATTTAATAAACTGGAATTAGCAAATGTTTCCCATTTTTGCTTGATAAATGACTTTAATGATTAATAAATTATCAAAATTATTGGTGATAAATTTCCCTTGGTAGACTAACTGATTAATTTGCCTAATTGTTTCATCATCAGGCCTTATCATGTCCCAAATTAATGCCATCATTAATTTAATCATCAGTCTCTATCTAATGTATTTATATATCTGTAAAAAAACAACAACAACAACAACAAAAAAAAACAGGTAAAATGTAAAATGAAGTAAACATGACTTACATAATGAAAACCAAGACGATCTACAGACCAGTAACATGTAAATTATCTTTATATAGCCCAGTCTGAGTTTAGCCTATAAATTGAGCCAAAACACATGCAACACTGCAGACAGCATCGTACCTGCTGGAGCTCAAGAAGGCAGAGAGAGGAGAAAGTGGATCTCTTAACAGCATTTTCAGTTTATGTTAGAGAGTACTACTCTCAGTACACACAAGTATATATAGATGGTTCAAAACATCCAGAACATCTGACAACTGGGGTTGCTTTTTCAGTTCCAGACAGGAAAGTTGTTGGAATAAAGTGAACTATAAATTATCTGGGAGTCTACTCAGTGGAGATGCTGGTAGTGCTCTTGGCTCTGCAGTGGGCAGAGGAGAATAAACCAGGAAACACTCTAATCTGCTCTGATTCTGTTTGAGTTCTCAAGAGCCTGAAATCCTTATAAAAAAATAAGGGGTAGTTTTTACAGCTTAAACAACAGTCAATTCAGTCAACAGCCAAGTCAATTCAACAATAAGAAATATAGGTAGGTCAAGGAAAGGTCATCTGCAACAGAATAAGGCTAGGTTATTCCAATTTAAACACAGTATAACAGGAAAGCACCCAACCGGTTTATGTGAGCACTGTCAGGCTGAGGAGACTGTTATGCATGCATTCATCGATTTTACCAAGTATCAAGAAAGACAATATATGAAGGAGGAACCTAGAAAGAGTGGAGTTCAGGAGCTCAGCATTAAAACTTTAATGAACCTGCCAAGTGGGCCGAGCAGTAGAGTTTTCTGTGAGTTTATTAGCCAGACAGGATTAATAGGTAGGATTTAATCTCTGGTCCACACTGAAGCAGAAGGTGGCGGTAATGCACCTAATGCGCTGGTTTCCCACCGTCGTTAAAAGCATAAAGAAGAAGAAGACGCAGCCGTAGTGTGTTTCTGTGCAGGCAATTGTGTGGTCAGCTGCAGTCCCAGGTCCTTCAGCTGGAGGTGACATTCAGTTGGCCAGCAGGAACGATTAACGAGTTAACATGGCACAAGCTGTGCAAAAACTGGTCGCAAAGGTGCCCTCCCTGGTCGGCGGTAAGTAAATGTGTTGTTTTATTATTCGTTACATGTGTTCAACAATGGATAACTGCATTATTGGCAGTATAATCTGCAGTAACAGGACATAGCTAGGCCAACAATAGCGCCCAGCCTTCAATTGAATGAGACGGCAGTAATGCTGGTTTCTACTGTTTGTTTGTGCTGTCTTTTAACATTTTGTGTAGCCTTTTTAACATTTTGTGTCGTCTTGGTCCCTTTGATTAAGTTGTTTTTTGGCTGGCTGTGGCGGGTGACTCATACTGTTTACACTCTTAAGTCATATAGCTGAGCGGCTAATGCTATCAACCAGCAGCTCAGAGCAAAATTTAGCCCAAGCAAATGGAAAAATGAGCTGTATTTGTTCTCTCTCAGCCGCTGTCACCTACTCCAAACCTCGGCTAGCAACCTTCTGGCACTACGCCCGTGTCGAGCTGGTCCCCCCGAGCCCTGCAGAGATCCCCAAGGCCATCGAGGGAGCCACAAATATCGTGAAGGCTTTCCAGTCAGGACGCCTAGGTCAAACCACAGTGAAGGTGCGTGTGTTACTGCCAGACACACTTGTATTTAAGAACAAGAAATACGTTATTAATCCCGAGGGAAATTTAAAGATCCCCTCCAGACTTCTAAGACATATAAAAATACTCTGCTTTGATTTATAATTTGTGTCTGATATGTTTTTTTTTTTCACTAAAAGTTAAAATTACCTAGTTATAAATTAAAATTACATTTATTCTTTCTCCCTCATTTAAAAGCCCAGAATTTCTGAATATGTAAATAGTTAAATTTTCAGAAGTTTAACTGCTGAACACAAGATGTCTCCTACTTCACCGTAAAGTCCATTCTCAGTATATGTCCCCTGAGGCATCAAGTTTCCACATCACACTTGTGTAAAGCTACGTTCACACTAGTACGTTTTTATTTTATTAAAATGAAAATGATCTCCATTCACACAAGCGCTGTAGCACTGTTTCAGAAATAATTGCAGTCCATACTAACATGGACATAGCCTGAAAACGCATATCACATGACCATGCACGTACACTGGGCATTTGCATGCTGGTGTAAACAGGAAGCAGATTGTCTACTCTGTTGGTTGCCTAGTTGCAGAAAATACTACGGAGGAAGAACAGCAGCGTTGAAAAGTAAGACCAGAGATTTCTTCGCTTGGACTGACGATGAGGTGGAACTGTCTACTGAAAGTAAAGGCGGACACGGTGTGACTAATTAGACCCAATCAGGACGCAAATGTAGGTGTCTGCGTTATCGTTTTCAAAAGTCTCAGTTTCTGCCCGTCCAGACTAAAACGCAATCCCAGATTTTTCAAACTAAAACGGGTCCAGCAGCCTTTTAGGGTTTGGAAAACGCCGGAGTATTCTGGATCCTAAGCATAAATGTAGCAAAAGTTATGCATTTTAAGACGAAAACGTATTAGTGTGGATGTAGCATAAGTTGCATACTTGACCAGGATCAGATTCCAAAATAGTTGTGATGTCACAAATCCTGCTTGTAGGCCCGCCCCTTAAAATCAGATTTTCAATGAGCTCAGAAACTTTCGCAAATGAATGTGAAAACAGCCTCCTAGTGTCAAACTCTGCATGTTCATCATTCTGCACAGTGAAGCTCAAACATTCAACGATAACATCACACACACAACAGTAGAATAAAATAAAATAGTTGTGTATGTTTGTTTTGGAGAGGAGGAGACCTCTGTGGATAATTCAGCTCCCAGTAAAAACCTCCTGATCGATGAACACTGAAGTAATCTTAACCCGGAGAAGCTGGATGTGTAACATTGAAGACAACAACTGATCCCACGCTACTTCACAATGTCATCAAACTCTGTCTTTTGTTCTTGTTTTGATTGAGAGACCCCTAGCAGCAGAAATTACATATTGTGTGTTTAAATGGTAAAATAGAAAAGGTTATTATACATTGTGCAGTAATTATATACATACTATATAATACATTTATGTATGAAGTGAATGTAGCTCTAAACCAATCTATCTACTAAAGGAAGGGATGTTTGTATGTATGTATGTCCTTGGCGTATCTCTTGAACTGTTCATCTGATAGACTCCACACTTGGTGGGTGTATAGTTGGGGAACAGAGGGTGTGCAGTATCGAACTTTTGTATGTCAGAGAGACCAGCATTGAGGCGTGATACGAGTCGGAGAAAAGTTCTCTAAAAAGAGAAAAGTAGACAGCAAAAACAGAACTTTTAATCAAGAATAGACACTCTTACCCCGTCTCTAGACAGAAAGTGTAGTGTTAGCAGCACGTTTAGCAGATCAGCAGCGAGCAACTACACAGGATGCATTCAGGTACATTGTTGAGCGTGGGTCTCCCATGTTTTGGAAGCGCTCAGAGCCCAACACACAATGACTGTAGTTATGCATGTAAAACGGAGCAAATACTTCCACGGGCTGTTCAAAATCAGTTTGTCTCATTTACTCTGAGACTATGGCAATTGTGAAGCACCACTACAGTCAAAGCACAAATCTTTGGAGTTAACATAGCCTGCCCAGCACATTTAGCAGATGAGCAGCAGCACGTGAACCGTTGTGTCTACGCAGGAGGTGTTCAGGTACATGGCTGATTGTAGGTCACCCACGTTTTGCAAGCACTCAGAGCCCAATACACACTTATGGACCCGCATAAAATGAAGGAAATACTTCTCACAGGCAGATCAAAACCAGTTTGTCTTGTGTGAAGCGCCACTACAGACAAAGCACAAATCTTTAGAGCAAACATACGGAAAATGAACGATCTAAGAGCCCAATATGATTGATCCACTTTATTTTAGGAAGCACGTTTACTACTAGTAATTACTTATATTTACTTATAATTTTTAACATCTGTGTATAATAGAATGTT
This sequence comes from Thunnus thynnus, assembly GCF_963924715.1. NCBI lineage: Eukaryota > Metazoa > Chordata > Actinopteri > Scombriformes > Scombridae > Thunnus > Thunnus thynnus. Next base: position 6,018,974 of record NC_089529.1, read on the forward strand.
AGTGTCTTTCATGTTGATGTGTATATACTCATTCACAACTCAAATCAACTGTAATCATTTGTCTATGTGCTGAAGCAATCGGCCCATTCTAAACAGGCACATTTTGAACAGGCACTGCACTAGTAATTAAAAAAAATTACTTAAGATCAGATGTTGGAATTATGTTGATAAGCATTTAAAATTCTGTTCATAAAAGTGATGTCAGATTGTAAAATGAAGCCTTGCATCAGTCTCCGCAGTTTGTTCTGTGTGTGTGTGTGTGTGTGTGTGTGTGTGTGTGTGTGTGTGTGTGTGTGTACTTTACTGTATATATCCATCATTAGAAAGCCCAATACAATTGTTTTCCCCCTAAATTTGTTCACAGAACATCAGGTTGTGGTAGCTGTATGTTTTATTTAAGACAACTTGAGCAAGATAGTTTCTGGTATCCAGTGGTGGAATGTAACTAAGTATATTTACTCAAGTACTGTACTTGAGTACAGTTTTGAAGCGCTTGTACTTTACTTGAGTATTTCCATTTTGTGCTACTTTATACTTCTACCCCACTACAGTTCAGAGGGAAATATTGTACTTTCTACTCCACTACATTTATTTCACAGTTACTAGTTACTTTTCAGATCAATTTCATATTTGTAAAACATGTTAAGCTGTTAAGCAGCTTGCTGATTAAAGTTGTTGTCTTTAATTGCAACTGTCCTTCATGTTAAAGGTTCACTTAAATGACAAGAACATATGTCCTATAGCAATGCAAATGGTTTGGTTTCATTTGTTAAGAGTTGTTAGTTATTCAGTGCAGAGATTTGGACAGCCCACCCCAGTACAATTTTTGTTTGTGGTGATTGCAGCACTGAGAAATAACAAACTGTATGAAAGCTGCAGCTGGTCTTCTGGTTATTTTCTCAATTAATCATTTTATCATTTTGTCTATAAAATGTCAGAAAATAGTGAAAAGTGCCAATTATGATTCATCAGAGCCCAAAGAGATGTAATCAGCTTACACACTGATTCAGTTTAACACTCAAATATATTATGTTAACTGTTAGAGTTGACAAAAGCATCGAAATCAAAAAGTATTCAAAATCCTCAGATGTGAGAAGCTTGAACTAGAGAATTTAGGTATTTTTGCCTGAAAGAGGCAAGAGGAAAAATGAGTGAAATTATTGATTTTCAAATAGTTTCTGATTAGTTTTTGATCAACAAATCAATAAAACTACTAATTAAATACTCCTAGGTAAGCTTTTCATAGTGGACACATGAGGTCAGGTGTATTCATCAGTATTAGTCTTGTTTTATTGTTAGTCTATGTTGTAAAAAATAAATGCTTATTTAAGGCTAATTTGTTTCTTACAGGATGCTCTAAGGAACGGACTGGTGGCCACTGAAGTGATGATGTGGTTCTACATTGGCGAGTGCATCGGCAAAGGAGGCATTGTTGGCTATAATGTCTGAGTTTTGGACTGTTGTGCTTTTTGTTTTCTCTTGAGCGTTGTATGCTCAACTTCCTGTAAAATTCCTGGGAATCAATAAACAGATGTCTATTGTTAAAAAAAAAAAGTGTTTTCTGAGTCCTTCATTTCTTCGTGCAACAGATCATAATGTTTGGTTATATTCCTACCTGCAGCTATGTTACAAAATGTAATTTTTTTAATAACATGCATGTATTTAACAATGTATTTGACAAATACAAGCATACAGCTTATAGGAAATATGAGTAATAGAAATACTTTTTCCACCTAGGACACTTGCATCCAGTAAATTAGGTGTTTCAGCAAAGTTAACAACACAGTGCAATAGGATTTTTTTTTTTCACAGAAAACATTATGACATGTCACAGAACAGTAGGAAATGCACATGTCAATCTAAAGTCTTATATTCTTACTGCACATATATGATATATCATTGAAGATTAACAGTGTTGCTGATATTTTGCTGGTCAAAATGGTCATGTTTTTATTTTAGTTCAGTTCCTGTAATCAACCAACAGAGGGAGCCGTGAGTATTAAGTAGAGTTTATACTGTTCTGTTCCAGCACAAGTGGCTTGGTGATTAATAGATAATAAATGGGGTGGTTCACATACCAGTTTAATCCTTTATTGAAACAAAGGTTCAAATTCTATCTCTGTTGATACAGATATTTTTGACCTCGCCTTTGTAAAAGCACAAAGTAAAAAAAACATCAAATAAGTGGCTCTGTTTTCTCATTTAAGTACCTACATTTAGCAACATAGATAATCACCATTTTTCTAGTTCTTATGTTTGTATATAAAAATAGAAAAATCATCTCAAAAACACAATAATTAATCCATTCATGTAGCTCTTTATTTAGAACTATCAATGAATAATTTTGTTACAAAACAAATCTGGATAACAATTATACTCTGGTTGTCCATTATATACTGTAAGTAAACATACACAAAATTAAATAAGGGTTAGTTCAAGTGGGGAAAAAATACTTAGCAACTGATTTGATGTAACAACTGTCAGATAATGTCATAACATGAAAAAATCAAATGACAATGAAATATTCTTCTGAAATAGCTGAAATCATAATGATACCTGTTAATGTACATACATGAACATTATTATATCACCTATGACCTTCTTAAGAGTGCAACATATTTTAAACTCATGATGCAATAGTATTGGCCAACAATATCATGACTTATCGTAAGAAAATGTTCCTCTGATTATCTCAGGTTACATTCATCATGACTCACAATTACATCATCACTTGAAATACAGTACCAGTCAAAGTCTGTACACACTTTGTCATTCTAATGAATGGGAAGGTATGTCCAAACGTTTGACTGGTACTGTATGTCATGCCCATTATGAAGTTATTAATGTGGGTTAATGGAAAAATGTGATGTTGTAACTCTCAAAACATACTACATTTACAAGTTAAGCTGATTTATTACATACTAACATGTTATTACATTATCCAGCAGTTATTATCAGATACTAAAAGGGTTAACACTTCTCTTGATATTGTACTTGTGTGATTATGAAGTAATTATTTGAGTAGTAATATCTTAGAAAACTATCCTGAAAAGTAGGATTTTACAGCACAATGCAAAACTTAATATGTGATGTTAAAAAGAGTTTTAAAAAAACAGTATATACACATTTGGGAGAAACATTTTCCTTCAACAATAAGTGACATAACTTCATCAATGTGGTTTGGTACAGTTTCAAATTATTGCAAAAATATATATTCCAAAAGTGTGCTGTATGTTATAAGAAACACATAGAAAGTATTCTCAGATTTTCAATGATAGCTCAGATGTTCACTTGACATTGCAGATCTTGACTGAGGTTCCAACTCCAAAGCCTGGATAGATAGGCTCAACAAATGTGGTTTCAAACCTGTGCAGGAGGGTCATCGTGCTGCTAATGCTATAAAATGCCAGCACACCTGCAGTGTGGTCCAGGTACACGCCTAGCCTGGGGGAGTGGGGGCCGTTGACAGGTTTGTCCACGCGGTTGTGCCAGGCAGAGTAACCTGAGTCAGAACAAAGTAGACTCCAGGATTTGTCGTTGTAGCCCAGCAGACACAGTGAGCCTTTGCCCTTTCGGCTGATGCTCTTGTAGGCCACTCCAATGGAGAATTCCCCGCTCCACTCGATCTCCCAGTAGAAGCGGCCTCCAGACAGGCCCTCTCGGCACAGCACCTGGGCAAAGCTGTCAAACCTCTCTGTGTTGTCTCCGTAGGGCTGCAGGTCCCTGGTGCGGATGACTTTTCTGCTGTTATCAGAGATGTACAGCTCCTTATAGGCCGTGTTAGCGTCCAATTTCAGCTGGCAGAAGTCTGGAGGAAGAAAATCAATACATTTTTATAGTATTAATTGGATTAATAGGGTTCAATTGTAATATTTCAAGTATATACACCAGATACTTACATTTTACAAAGTCTGCTCTGCTCTTTGGCTCTGGAGGAGTGTTGTCCACAGTCATTGTCATTTCCTTGACTGCAGATGAAGAAGCACTGTGTTAGGACATTGTGAACTGCATACACCCACACACATGCCTTCAATTCTTTTGTGTTTTTAACCAGATTTATGATAGAATTGCTTCCTGGTTTGCTTCCGACAATTTATGCTGACTGCACTACAAACGTAATTAATGTTTAACCTCCTACAGTCGTATATTGCTATAGGACGTGGCAGCACTCACCTCTGCTCCTTCTGTCCAATGTTCGACTTTCTGTAGTGTAGACTGGAACCTCACTCACTGTAAGGCAGAACACATTCATATTTAGACAATGTTTTTTTGTGTTTTATGTCCATCATGTACAAGTATTGTGTTTCTGCTGCTAAGGTCAGACCTGATTTGGAGATCTTAAGCAGCTCCCCTCTGCCAAACTCCTCAATGCGTTCCTTGATCTCAGCCACAGCTTTCCTGACAGCCCCGAAGGAGAAGTCAGGGTTCACTGTCACTCGGGGTATGAAGCCATCGTCAGTAGGGGTGCACAGGTAGTTGAAGTTCTGAGTGTTGACAAAAGAAAATCACATTGTAGAGGACACACTTGTTGATCCTAATGATATATAGTCAAATGCTATTTTGTCACAAACAGATTTTTCATTCAAATCCACGTGGACCTTTTAACATTTTTAAAACTCATCACTTTAGAGCTTGGTTCACAGTGATAGGAACATCAATTTCACTCAAAGCACTGCCATTGATTTATTCATCATTTTTTTTATGCTTGATTGTTATAAAGGATTTGATATGTCTTCATATTGTCATGATCCACATAGAAAACTTCTGGTAGTAATAAGCCATTTTATTGAAAAGTGCACCCATATGTACTAATTAGTTCAATGTAAGCTATTGACTGGAATCTGACCCAAATCAGAATAAAAATGCAATGTCATGAGAACAACATCATACTGTGTGAAAATACTATTTGACATTGACATAATTCAGTGGCCACTCCAGGTATATTTGACTTTGTTACCTGCAGGAAGTGGATGTGGTCCTCAGTGCTGTACAACTGCTTCAGGCCAGACTCCTTTTTCTTCAGTTCATCGATCTCTTGTTCCAGCCGCTCGATCAAAGCCTCGGCCTGGTTGAAAGCAGCCTTCTCGTTGATACCGATCAGCTTGGTCACCTCTGACCTCATCCTCTCAATGGAGCGAATCATGTCCTCAAACATTTTCTGGCTCTCCACCATGGCTCTCTGGGCTGAGTTCTGGACGGGATACTCAGGATGTCAGTGTTTTTACGGAAGGAACTGCCACTACAGTTTGAACTGTGATGAACTATAGCGATGTCTGACTTTTTGAATGAAAAACCAGACAGCTGGATGGTAGAAAGGCACAATATATTATCAACATAGAATTCTTACTGTACCTTCAGTGAATCTACAGCAGTCTTCAGTTCCTCCAGCTCCTTCACCCTCTCCTGGCATTTTTGTCTAATCTCAGCTTGGGAGACTCCCAAGAGTTTCTGTAGAATAAAGGAGTATTACATAGCTGCTTATTTCGGTATCTTTGTTAAACATGCACTCTCTTGCAGAGTTCCTTTAATTTTCTTTGCAGTAGTACAACAGCTCATCATGAATTAAATATTTATATGATTTACAAGATGTATATTTATAAGATGTAGTTGAATGCTATGCTGGTTTATTGTACAGAATATAAAGGCTCATATTTGTTGGTTCAGTAGAAACATTCATTCTCATCAAGGAATATCTGGGGAGTCTGTTTGGCATGTTTAATAAACCCTTTTCAAAGATTCTTCTTAATACGGCCAGCTTTTATCTCAGAGGGAGAGGTGGGGGGGAAATCTGTAATGGAATTCTGGCCATGTCAGGAATGTGAATCTACCGCTGACTGACTTTTAAAGAGATGTTTCAAGGTGCACGCAGCACTGACATGCAGAATAGAGGGCTTTTCTAATTCAGCTTTTACTCAAGCCCACTAACCCATTCTTCAAGATAAGCTTGAGGAATGCGGGGAATCTAGGGAGGGAGGGGGGGTGAATATGAGAGGGGGAGGGGAGAGAGAGCGGGAGACGGAATGAGATGTGTGAGACTCAGGTTGTAAATCTTTGGGTGAGAGAAACCAGACTCCCCGTGTTGCAAAGAACACAGGAAGATGAATTATTACTTTACCGTGCCCTTAAAATCCTTTAACCCATATTCCTGTCTGTCATAAAAACACCTCTTCTAAATTACTCATACACAGAAACTATAATTGTTCTCCACAATGCAGATTTATAGTACAGTATCTGTTTACATTCTTATCTACTCTACACTGTTTTACAGACAACGTGACTGGTGAGTCATTTGAATGTGTACGACTTTGGTTTGGGATTGGTCATGAGCAGTTGAAGGCCTTGACTCCCTGACATTCCAGTTTCACTACAGACTCACTCCCACAGGTGGGAACCGACACAGCAGAAGGAAGTCTACTGTTTCTGTATATCTATCCCACAGCTGGAACACTGCATTCTCTGAAAAGCAGCTTTCAAATGCGATAACTAAGACACTCCCCTGGCGTCCACACAGCTAATCAGAGAGCTGCATTTGTTTTGGCGGTGAATGCCTGCCAGGGTAGCTGATAGTGTTGGTGAAATGGGTCAAAGTACAAGCGCTAGTTGTAGTGCAGGGGCAGGAGTTGGGAAAAACACCCTTCCTGCTTGTACTCAAATCACTCCAAAGGCGATATATCTTTTAATGTATCAACTACTTCCCTCTTTTTTAAAAAGTATATCTCTCTGAAAAACTTTAAAAGTTGAATTCTCAATGACTTTGTGGGAGTTTCACCTTCTCGTGTGCAAATGAATGCACTGCTTATCTGTCTGACAAGAAACACACACTTTCATTTTCTGAAAGTGACCAGTACTACCTCTGTGCTTTTAAGCGTTTAGTTCACTGAAAAGAGCCATTTACACAGACAGGAGGATTTCTTACCTGTTTCTCGCCCCTCTCTGCCTCAGCAGAGACAATGTCATGGCCCTTGTGTTCACTGACTGTGCAGATAGCACAGATACACATCTGGTCTGTTCGACAGAAGAGCTCCAGGGATTTCTGGTGCTGTGGGCAGATCTTCCTGTCCAGGTTTCCCAGCTCATCCACCAACTTGTGCCTTTTGAATGTGGCTGATTCATAGTGGGGCTTCAGGTGCTTCTCGCAGTAGGATGCCAGACAGTTCAGACAGGACTTCACAGCTTTTAATTTCTTCCCGGAGCAGAAGTCACAGGGTACGTCACTTGGCCCGGCGTAGACGTTCCCCTGGGATGTGTTCAGGTTGAGGTTCAGACCGCTCTTCTTGATCTTCTCAGCCACCAGACTCAAAGTGGCATTGGGCCGCAGCACAGGCCTCTGGGTGAATGTGATCTTACATTGGGGACAAATGTAAATCCCTGTGTAGTCAGCCTCATTCCAGTAGCCGCTGATGCAGTCCATACAGAAACTGTGGCCACAGGGAATAGCCACAGGGTCCTTCAAAAGGTTCAGACACAGGGAGCAGCTGAAGTAATCTGGAGAAGTGTGATCAGCCATGGTGATGGACTCAAAACACAGTCAGACCTGCGGAAGCGGAGAGAGAATGCCAGGAGCAGATAGAGATTTCGTCGAGTGTGCCTGGGAGCCCGCCCTCAAGAGTGTGGTACAGCCTGCCAGAGACAGGACCTACTTGTATTTCTGAATTCCAGAGGTTATTGATTGAAAGCAGACAAGGCCCTCCCCCCTGTGCTGTGAGTATATCGAGCCCTGCCCAGTTCAGATAAGCAGGTTGAGCAAGAAGGGAGAGGGAGGGAGAGAGAGAGAGAGAGAGGTAGAGAGAGAGAGAGGGAGAGAGAGAGAGGGAGAGAGGGCATACAGGCAGGAGAGGAGAGAGACAGAGAACAAACTGAAAGAGAAAGAATGAATGAAATGTGAAAAGTATAAGAAGTGACAAGTAATGTGCTATAAAATGCTTCCATTTTCCTCACAGTTTCCTTTGCTCTCAAATTTCTCATGTGGCTCATCTGTGGATGAATTGCGCACACTTCTCTGCAGCTGTATTTCCACCTATTGTTGTCAGACAGAATCGCCATTGTCTTAAACCGGTTATAGTTTGACAAACACAAATGCAGCCTAAGGTACTGTAGGAATTTAAGGGACCACCCAATAAACAAACACAGACACTCTGAGCTCAAGCAGTTTCAGAGTAATTTCAAACATCCTTTTATCACCAAAAATTTGTTTAAAAGTTTAACTTGCTGCAGGTGGTTTTTCATAGAGCAGCTAGAGTTCAGAGTTGTAGTATTTACACTGTGACTTGTCAAACCAGTCGAGTCACTTTTGCAGGTCAATTTGTAACTGTAGATATGTAGACAGCAGCTGTTTGTACAGCGGAAAGAAAATATTCATTGAAACATGCATGTGCACATGAGCATACACAAACAGAACATTCCTGAAAGATCCTGGTGCATTGTTACAATGAATGTTTTACATATTTGTTTGCATGCTACACTTGGCGTTTTTTCATTCCTACAAATGTCTGTCATGGTTACCTGACGTTATTTAAAATCAGCTTGAGGCAAAAACTTCAGAGTGTCTCTGCAACATGAGGTGTCTGCTGACATCATAGCCTGTCATTAGCATTTCAATTAGGCCCAGACTACTGGTTTCCACCAATACCAATAGCTCATTCACAGTATTTTGTATTTTTCTGTCTGTCTCTAGCTCAGGATTACTTTGAAAGTCCCTAAACTTTTATGGCACTCTTGGTTGAAATTAAATTTTTATAAAGTATTTTCTGTCTGATCTGGGATTGTGTAACAGAAAAATAGAGTACATATTAATGTAAGGTTGGAAAAAGTACATTAGCTCCTCCTTCAATTCATATCTTGCATTACTTCATACGCTAGGTAGTTTCACCTCTCCATATTTGGTCAGGTTTCTGATAAGCCAGTTTTTCCTTCCTTCCTCCAGAGTAAAGGGAGCACTCTGTGCTTACAGATTAACTACCTGTTAGTGTAGACAACCATGGCCAAGGGACAAATCTCTGAGTATGGCTTTAGTATACAAAAAAGTGAAGATTATACAGTGCACATTTGTTCAAAAATGTCTATTTCTTTGAGAAAGTCAAAATGAAGCAGGGTAATGTTTAGAATACAGGACACTTTAATGAGATTTATAATGCACCTCGCCAACAGAGTAGCATGCTTGTTATAAATCTCAGTGTTTGATGAAACAGACTGAAACTCCACAGTCATCTATAGCTGAGTCCAAGTTCAAGGTGAAAGGTCAACCTTCATTAAGGTGCAGTGAGTGTGCTTTCTGCAGGGCGAGTGCAGGAGAACACAAATGGCTATTTGATCAAAGGAAACAAGGAGCCATTTCACTGAGTGTGAGTAATAACAACAGGAAGACACAATATTTGAATATGTTGCGGGGAAACAGTGGACGCATTTGTTGATGCTGGTAGATACAATGCTAACAGACACAGGCCAGATGTGAACAAAAAGGTTGCACACCACTTGTAAACACTGCTGTTGTCAAGACGTCAGCCAAATCGACTCAAAGATGAGAAAAAAACACCACTTGTTGAATGTCGGTCAGTGCTGCATCCAATGGAGCTAGTCCAAATAAAAATTAAATGAATTCCAAAATAGTCCCATATTTTTACGCATGTTTGTGTACATGTGTAACACACACTTCCTCAATTCTAAGTGAAGAGAGGTTCATATATAAGCAATGAGAGCTTGACAGATGCTCATATCAGCTTTCATAATCCTGTCTGCCATGAAACTGATTCTTAGGTGTATCATTTTGTATCTGGTGGCTCAGCTGTCAAGGTTAAGTGTAGTAAGGCCAACGGGTTCTTCCTCTCCATAAAATTTCTATATTTTTGTTTTATGGAGGCAAAGTCCATCTTCTGGCTAAAAACAAGGTTACACGACCAATTAGATTGGTACAATAAAGTCCACACCAATATAAAAATCTTTAAAGAGTGGAAATGCTAAAAAAAAAAAGAAAAAGAAAGTGTGGTAAATGTAGTATTAGTTTTAAGTGCAATTTTAAATGTTAATAGTATGATTGAGTAAATTAACTTAATTTACAATAAGATGAGCTTACTAGCTTTCACTGGAACATTTTCACCTTTTGTATTTGTCATTGTCAATAGAGACTTAACGACCTGACTAATTTAATTTACATGCAAAGTAGGTGAACAGTAGGTGGGGTGCTAAAGTCTAGGATTATACACTTGTTAAAACTATTTAAGTTTGAAAAAAAATCATTATTATTTTGGGCATTTTATTCTTTTATTGGGTAGATAGTTGATAGTAGAGCGATAACAGAAAATGACAAGAGAGATACACCTTTAAAAAAAAAAATTATATCACAAGGTCACTAGACAGTCACAAAGATAATTAACATAAAATTTAGAAAAATAAAAATAATTTGGATCTTTTCATCACAAAGTAATTTACAATGAAAGACAATTTGAATTTATGTTTTTGTTAACATTGATAGATCATTACATCATGTCTGTTGATGTTGCATCACTTGCACTGAAGAGTATGACCTCCATCAACAGATTTTTTTTTTGTTTGTCTCATAAGATGCTACATTTAGTCTTCATGTCAGCTGTAGTTACTGTTGTTGACGGACAACAGACCCTATAATGTCTGGCACTCTGCTTGGGCCATCTTGGCTCTAACACAATGGAATCTTTTAAGCAGGCTTTCTCGGCCCTCCTGTTATCTGGGCTATCAAGTGTAGTTGCATTCCTATCTCCATTTCAATAGCCCTGAAACTCCATCTTGGCTTGGAGGTGTGTCCACTGTAAGATGAAATATGCAGAGGAACGTTTTTTTTTTGTTTTGTTTTTTTAATTCAGAACAGGAAACATTCTTATAATTACTTGGAGTTTGGTGGAGAAAAAACTTTCTTATTTGGGACAATATTACAGTTGAAAGACAATCTCAGTGTTGACTTGCAGACCTGGGAAGAAGTAATGAAATGCAAAGTAAACAAGAGTTGATAATTAACTGATTACAGATGAGGTGAAGGTTGAAATATCACCAAACGAACTGAATTTCACTAAAGCCAACAAAGCTGTTAATTTGGTATCACTACTCTTCAATCATTTAACCATACATCAGTGATAAACGGAGTGAACCACTGAAGACTTTACCGATAAGAAATTACAGCCGATCACCAGAAAAAGAGTTGTACTATTATAAGTCAAATTGCAGAAAATAATCTCTTTAGCATGAGGTTAGTTAGTACTGTGACTTGAGTGGGTATCATCACATGCTCAAAGGGAACAGTCTGTCTCCAGGCTATCTCTAACACTCTGCAATTAGAGTACACTCAACAGTAAAATGTGACACACCTGTGGTTTCCTAAGAGTGCATTATTTCTTGATGACTAGTTTGAAAGGTATACTTTTTTCTGTCACTCATTTGTTTGTGGGATGCAAGTACTAGCAACATTGCTAAACATTATTTTCATGCTCAATTTGCACCTATTTCTTGCCAGAAAACAGATAAAATCCTCAAGGCCCGCATAGATTGTCTTTGTGATTTCTTTGGTGACTACATGACATTTAAAAAAAAAAAATTCTTGAACTGAACTTGATCTGATCACTCAAGGTCAAACCTTGTATCTTATGATCACACATTTTATTCATTCTCCTTACATTCTGTAACTGATGGAAGTATTCACTGTGTCCTTTCTTCGCCCCGCCCATGTTTTACTGGTTTCGGTTTAACCAGTTTAGCCTCCCTCTCTGTTTACTCTATATAAATTGCGCTGGTAGTACCTGTAAGATCACTTTGCCACTGTGCTGACACAAGTCACTGACTGTCACAGCAGCTTCACTACATTAGAGGGAAAAACACCAAGCTGACTCCATGTCATCCGACCAAGACGACTGCCACCTGTGTAAGGAATACCTTAGGGATCCTGTGTCTATCCCATGTGGACACATCTTCTGCTCCATTTGTCTGAAGACATACTGGGATCATGCTGACCACACAGGTTCATACCTCTGCCCACAGTGCAGAGTCACCTACAACAAGAGGCCCACCCCAAGACGCATGGGAGGCTCCCGGCACTCTACTATCCAACGCAACGCCGAATCCTTTCCACCTCCACCTCCGTCCCCTGACTACAACTACGCAGGACCCCAGGATGTAGGTTGCGACATCTGCGTTGGCAAGAAACAAAAAGCCATCAAGAGCTGCCTGATGTGTCTGGCCTCCTACTGCGAGAGGCACCTCAAGCCCCACTATGAGTCAGCCACTTTTAAGAGGCACAAGCTGGTGGATGAAATTGGCCACCTGGACAGACAGATCTGTCCCCAGCATCAGAAGGGTCTGGAGCTGTTCTGTCGCACCGACCAGATGTGTATCTGTGTGCTGTGTACGGTGAAAGAACATAAAGGTCACGACATGGTGTCTGCTGAGCAGGAGAGGGCTGAGGAGCAGGTATGTAACATTTTACTTAAAGTGACAACAGACATGTGTCAGGCTGTGATCTGCTTAGCAACAGGAGTAGTAAAAAATTTTAAATGTGCTTTGCTCAACATGACAAGTATAATTTAATGTAAATGAACGTTATGTGATTGTTTTAATCAGGGTGAAACATGTACACATCTTTGTTCATTGTTCTAGTGACAAAGTGGCAGGTAGGGCATGAAAGAGCAGTTTACGATAGATGAACCAAGCCCATTAATCAAAGACTAAGGCATTTTATGATACACACCCACATGAAAATAACTGTAATAACTGAAAATAAATGTTATCTGCATATGCAGTTTTCCAACCTTGAACTGTGCGCTGTATTATAAAGTCTAACATTTAAGTTTAGAATAAAAAACTCTTGATTAGATAATTTAGTCAACTTGTTGAATTGCTGTCATCATCAACAATGTCTATTGTTTTCTCCATAGCAACGGCTGGGCGCAACACAGGCAGAGATCCAAGAAAAGATTCATGATCGACTGAAGCAGATGGAGGAACTGAAACAAGCAGTGGAGTCACTAAAGGTTTGTGCCAACATCATCCATCAGATAGATAAGACCCGACTAACCACAACAGACTGAATGGAAAGTTAAATCAACTACCAACACAGACAACATTCCTTCATGTAGTGATGACAGCTTCTCTCAGAGTGCTAGTAAAACCAGTGTGACATCCAGTTGATTTATGGCATGCCTCCATGTTTCCTGTGCAGCACTCAGCTCACCGAGCACTGCAGGACTGTGAGAAGATGTTTTCGGACATGATGCGCTCAATTGAGAGGATGCAACAAGAGATGACCAAGCTGATCTCCTCCAACAAGAGAGCAGCGCTCAACAACGCGGAGGGCCACATGGAGCGTCTGACCCACGAGATTGCTGACCTGAAGAGAAGAGACAACGAGATCACCCAGCTGTCCCGCACTGAGGACCACATCCACTTCATCCAGGTAACTGACAGCCACTGAAGAGAGACATTAAGATATGTTCAGTCAGATATACATTACCAGTCGAAAGTTTGGACACACTTTCTTATTCAAGGGAATGGGAAAGCATGTCCAAACTATTGACTGGTACTGTATATGTTAGGCTAATGATATGACATTGCAACAGCACCACCAATTTTCGTAACTCCTCTTCAAGGGTATCTCATCATGCATTGGTGGAAATATCATGTTTACTCCACTTTATGGTGTGACACCAGCACTTTTTTGTGTATTTCAACTTTAAATGTGTATCAGTAAAACATAACTACTAACTGAAATGCATGGTGTAATCTAGAAAAAAAGAAGAATACATCATATCTGCATTACTGTTTATTTCTCTTTAGAGCTATCACATGCTGATTGCCCAGACAGAGGCTGAGGAGCTGCCTACAGTGAGCGTCAACCCCTACTTTTCCTTCGGCCCAGTCACTAAGGCCGTCTCTGAGATGAAACAGCACCTGAATGAATTCAGCAATGATGAACTGGTTAAGGTAGCCAAAGCAGGTGAGTGGAGAGCTGACATCAAGACCTTAAAAGATAAAAGATAAAGACGTAGATTTAAATGGTCTGATATTATTTCAGTCCTCTGGTAATACTGTTAATATCTTATGAACATTTTACCACTATTATCATGTTACTCATTCACTTTTTCTTTTTTTTTTGCAGTTAACAAAATTACCTTCTGTCAGCTGGATGAATCCAAAAAGAGACGGTCAACAAAAAGTGAGTCAACCATTTAAGAAAATGAACTGACCTTTAACTGATTTCATTTGAACAACAAAGCAATATGGTAATAATACAGAAAGTTCTATTAGTAATCTTGTGCAAACTGCTTCTAGTTAATCCACAAAGCCAGATAGCTGCAGTATTTAGAAATTATTTGGACCCAAAATTAAAATTTTGGATAACTGTAGCAGTAAAAGTCAAATAGATTTACAGTTTCCTTTGTCCTCAGTAGGACTTTGTGCAATCTTGTTTGATGTTTGGCTACAGCTGGAGCATGACATTCAGTAGAGGGTAGCCCGAGGTCACTCAGTAGCCACACGGTTAAATGTTTACTTTGATTAGAATGTCAAACTGCCAGTGAGTTTATATTAGCATACCCCTCCTCCTTAGAATACAGCCAGGTTGCATGGTCTCTAACAGTTCAGATCAGCTCCATTGATACTGTGACAGTCAGTGGGTTAATACAACAAGATTATCAATACTATCCATATTATGCCTGTTTTCATTATCAGTCTTTGTTATCATATGTGTTGTGCAGTATTGTTGATTCATTGTCTGTAATTAATATCCTGATGTGGTAGAAAAAAATTCTCTATAATATCAGTAAAAAAACCAAATCCTTCAATTAAACACATTACAGTTCATTATGCCTCTATCACTATTTCCTTTTGATGATATACTATATGTATTTACTTCCACAGGTGATGAAGCTCCCATGTACAAGTCTGTACCAGTCCATGAACCTCAGTCCAGGGATGATTTTCTGAAATGTGAGTCTCAGCTTCTCTCATACAGCTCTCTGCAGTCACACAGATCACTACTCTCCCTGCTCATTTCAGTGCATGAGGCAAATTAGATGCTGACGAGGTTCTCTGTCAGACCCTGTGGCTGACCACAAAATCTGGTTTTAGTAACTACTACATGTCCCACAGTGTTGACAGAGACTCATTAAAAATATATTAGCTGGCACTTACACAGCTTCATGATTTTTACTTCAGCTGCAGTTTAAGTGTTCTTTGCTTGTTTTTTTTTTACTAAGTGCATGATTGTTTGAAAGCAGATGTTGACTAACCAGTCAGACTAGAACAAAAAGAAAATTCAGGTTTTGTCAGGAGCCAGTTTTGCTAGCATTTAATCTTAGAGGGGAATAATCTAAAGCCTGGGAACACCTTTCATTTAAAGATTCACTTTGTTAGATACATTTCTGTTTGTGGTCAAACTCACAAACAGTGTTGATACCTCTGGCATTCCAGATAATAGATCGGGCAGATCTCACCGAAGCCGTCGGGTGGCTCACCAACTGTGACCTGCAGAGGTGGAGGTACACAGCAGGCAGGTGATTTCTAACCCCTGAAATAATTCTGATTTCCATGTGTACAGCCAGAGGGTCTGCCACTTTTTCCTTCAAACCACATTATTGCAGAAGTTAGTTAAACATCTAACAGAACTGGACATTCTAATTACATTCTACTAACCTCTGTGACCTTGCAGCTGGTGGTGTAATGGTGAAGGTAGCTTAAGCTGATGTGGAAATGAAGCTTTGCCCCTTTTGGGTTTCTAGATTTACATTTAGCTCAAAAAATTGAAGCTAAATGCCTCCTCTTGTGAAGTAAATGTTTAATTCATATCCCATCTCTTCTCAGATGCTTGTCAGCTCACTCTGGACTCAAACACAGCCTACAGACAGCTCTACTTGTCTCGAGGGAACAGGAAAGCTACCCTCAAGAGAGACCCCCAGTCCTATGGTGACAACGCTGCCAGGTTTGACTCCCTGCCTCAAGTCCTGTGCACAGAGGCGCTCTCCGGAGGCGCCTACTACTGGGAGGTTGACTGGAGTGGGGAGGGGGCTTCCATAGGAGTCACCTACAAAGGCATCAAGAGGACAGGTTATGGAGACAGCTGCCGCATCGGATACAACCGCAAATCTTGGAGCCTCTTCTGCTCTGATTCCAGCTACTCAGCCCGCCA
This sequence comes from Thunnus thynnus, assembly GCF_963924715.1. NCBI lineage: Eukaryota > Metazoa > Chordata > Actinopteri > Scombriformes > Scombridae > Thunnus > Thunnus thynnus. The sequence goes on from NC_089529.1 coordinate 6,035,115, forward strand.
CCACAAGGACCAGATAGATATCAACGCACCCTACTCCTCCCGTATTGGGGTGTTCCTGGACCACGCTGGGGGTACCCTCTCTTTCTACACTGTAGGGGACACCATGTCTCTCATCCACCGCTTCAAGGCCACCTTTAGTGAGGCTGTCTATCCAGGCTTCTGGGTTTGGTACGAGTCAGCCATCACCATCATCCAGCTGTGATTTAATAACACACTTCCAATGATCAATGTATAACTGGGATTCAGTTTTGGTATGGGATTACAGAACAAAAATAATACTATACTTTGATTATATCTTATAATTCCTTTAAGATTGGACATCTTTGTCTTTTTTTTTTTACTATACTTTGTACTTACTTTGCTGTGTTGATTATTGGGGAAACTATTCTTGATGACTGAATATTCTACAAATCAACATGTGTGAAATACAGTACCAGTCCAAAGTGTGTCCAAACTTTTGACTGGTACTGTATGAGATCAGGGATATAACGTGAATGAGCATTTAAAATATCATTTAAAAAGAATGAAGGCTGTACTTGATTGACATATGTCATGTGATCATTTATATAAGCTACGTTACACTTATTTTTATCAATAAACATTTTATAACCAGGATAAAGTGATATCATTGTTGTGTTTTTATTCCATCCTTCTATTCATATCACACATTTCCTCGTGCTTCCTCTCCTCAGCCTGCTTGCATGAAATATGAAAGCGGAGATGGAAAATTCATTCATTCAGTTCAGCTTTGTTTAATCAGGAAAACACTCAGATACAAGGATATCCTCAAATGTTTAACAGGTTTAAAAAAACTGAACACCATATTCCAGTTTCCTGGTCAGTAGCATCGTAAACCACAGATATTATGTTCACAATAAAATCTGTCTTGCATTACCAAACTATTTTTTAGAAATAAAAATAAGACAGGAAGAGAATGAGACAATGACATTAAACAGAGTTGGTTTTGTTGGAGAGGGTTGGAGAGGTTTCTTGTGGGATTTAGAGATATCAAGGAGTAGGTAAAGTGTGACTGAGAGGCTCCTGAGTTTACAGATGGCTGCAGTTTAAAATATTGGTGGTTTGCTGCACTGATGTGTGGTCTACTCTGATTCTAAAGTATTACTAAGATCTTTATCATCTGGGACAATCATGAAAAGCAGTTACTGTATTAGTGATGCTACACAGGGGTATTGTAACTGACTTGAACTTGACCACTGCAGGGAACTATATGCAACTCTTGCTGTTGGCCATTTCTTCCCCTCAATGAATCTTCATGGCTTGTTAATGAAAAAACATTGTTTTCAGTTGGACTTTGCTACATGCATTTTGCCACTAACATCTTACTAGACTTACCATTTCTGAATCTTTTAACCATAATTTAGTGACTGCTTAGGTTGCTGTTTATGAGTCAAAGTTACTGTCAAAATATAAAAAACAGAATTTTGTCTCTGACAAACAGCTCACTTACATAAATGACAGTCAACCCAATGATGACACACATCAAGAAATTTCACCATAGTAAAAAGTGATTTGAATAAAATCCTCTTTCAGTTCTCTTTGTTTGTGATGTTGGAGTGAAGTGAGTTTCGTTTGTGGAATCTGCAGCCTTAAGGGACTTCTTTTGAAGAGAGGATATGAAAAATCCCCCAGAATTTTAGGTTATGGTCAGAGGGCGGGTCTGCCATTGTTCAGTGATACTGGATCCTATTGTTTTCTGAAATTACAACATTCTTTTCACAATTTTGTTAAACAAGCAGACTAGATTGAAAGATATTATACTTGACACAAGGCTTTGTGTTAAGGACTCAATGCTTGAGACTTGGTCCTCATATTTGATGGATTGTGCCATTTTAGTTAAAACAGGACTTCCTGATGCTCCTTTCATTTTCGACTTTCTCTGTCTCCTCAAATGAAATCACCTAAAAGGTTTGTGTTTTAAGTTTCTGAATGGTTTATGCAAATCATTTATTATGCATTTACCAAAAGTTTATCTATATTTATTATTACTACTAATTTATTCACAGAAAACTAGTAACAAGCAGCATGTAAAAAGTCAGATGATAGGCTTAATACTGATTAAGGATCTATTTTTGTCCAAGTTTATCTGGTGTACAGTTATCAGTGGCAAGTTGCTGTAACTTTGTCCTGTTGTAGCTGCTTTGTACAGAGATTCTTAAACCTGTAAAATCCCTTGTGAGCCGTGCTACCTCTAGTGGAGAAATGTATGAAGTACCAAAACTGTCATCTGTCACTATTCGCCTCACATCACGTACTGTCTGACAAGTTGGGGACATGGCAATAAAAACACGCTAAAGCCAATAGAACAAACAAACAATAAAAGCTCTTGACATGAAGCCACAAGGATACCATCATTGCAATATTTTGAAAATGCACAACTTCTTAAGCTGGGAAAACATGGTTAAATACAGTAGACTGTGTCTTGTTTTCAAGGTATTACACACTATGGCTCCTCTACCACTTGATTCACTGTTGGAGAACCTGAAACAGTGAAAGAAGTATGCATGTGAGCAAGTGGTACAAAATATGTTTGCTGGCTAGACAATACTACCAGCTTACCTACAGCGTAGACCTTGCAAACATAGACCATACTCTTTCATTACGGGATTGGTTACTTCAAACAACATGTCACAGGCTTACTCCCTGAGCAAATTCATCTCTTCACCTACTGTATCTCCATACTGTGTACATGTTTGTTTTGTAAGATCCACATTGTGTTAAGTGATTGCACCTGTCATTTTACACCACCAAGAGTTAAAGGAAAATGTCCACGTGTTCAATGATAGGTTGTACTCCAGTGTTTTTAATAGGACAACAGGAGTAATTTGTAATTGTGTAATTTGTAATTTGTAAAAATTGTGGAATGAATAAAGTTAAAATCCCCCTCAGCTCCAAAATGTGTTTTTCTTCTTGTTCCTACAGTTGAATGTTTGAGCTTCACCGTGCAGATAGAGAGATGTTTTAACATTCATCTGCTGAATAGGGAACATTTCTTTGTGCTCATTGAAAATCTGATATTAAGGGGTGGGCCTGCGAGCATGATTTGTGACATCACAAATGGTTTGGTGCCAATTCTGGTTCAATATTCAACTTACACAAATGTGATGTGGAAACTTGAAGCCTGCAGTGTACAAACACCGAGAATTACAGTGAAGTAGGAGACATCTTGTGTCCAACAGTTAGAGGAAAAAAAGGATACTTTAACTTTTTTGTGGAAAAACCATATTAGACACACATTATTATTCAGAATAGGTCGTATTGTAGACTATATACATCTTAACACATGTCTAGATGGGATCTTTACATATCTTTCTTCAAGATACCGAGTGGGGACATGAACCAGGCGTCTAATCATTTCAAAACGTAAAGAAACGGGCAGCCCCATCACCATAATTCAGATTCCTATCATTCCCGTGTGAACTGACCTGTCTTTCAGTAAACAGGTTTTAATGTTCCTATCTCTTAATTATTCTTTACCACCATGTCTATAGAGGGCAGTCAACCTCAGTTTACACATAGAAAAAGAAGGACTTGTTTCTCGTCGGACAAATTTACCTTGCGCACATCCAGAAAAAAGCGCTGCATTCTCACATTTTCACAAGTGTGGCTGCACAGGTGAGTTCACGTTCATACGATAAATATTTTGACTATTTCAGACCTTCCGTTTTCACACCCTGAGACCCTAGCATGCGTATTATCTGTCTATCTAGCTATCTATTTATCTTCATCAGGGTGTGACAACATTACAGAAGAAAACCAATGAATGGCGCTAACCTAGCTAGCTAGCTGGCTAACCTGCCATTAGCTGGCGTTAGCATGGTATTTCGCTGTGCTATCCCTGTCGAGAAGACAGTAGGTAAAAATTATGGCATGCCGTTTGACTCAAGATTATATAACCGACAACTGAGATGTGTGTTGTGTTATAAAATGTAAATATTATAAATAAAAAGCCACACTAAATTGACTAATGCTATCGCTCTTTCACTCTGGTGTTGTGGCATGCGTTACAACTGTCACTATGACAACCGGCTGGTCAAGACAAACTCTGTAGTTAAATTTGTGTCTTCAAGCTTATTAACTAACTTAATATGAACAGCGAAAACGTACTTGTTTCCTTTTTCAATAAGAAAAGAACTCATGCATCGACAGACATGTAAATCAACAAAGGGAGCAGCCCTCATCCAAGAGTACACTTACACTGAAAGTCTCGAGTACTAGGCCATACTAAAACTGGGAAATCTAAGTTAAGAGTCTGGGGAGTGAATTGAAATATTTCTGACCTTTTAATTTTATTGAGAATCTCTTAATGAACAAAAATGTCCAACTTGGATTCATCAGTTCACAGAGTCAGAAGAATCGGATTTATTCGCCAAGTAGCAAGTACAAGGAATTCACTGTGGTCCAGATGTCAACAGAAACATCAGTAAACATGAACATTAAACAATAAACATAAACACAAACATAACTGTAAGAAAGAGAGGGACAGTAATTCACAAAGACTCTGTGTAGTGGGGGTGGACTATGTGTTTATTGCATATTATATTTTGCATGTTATATTGCATGCCATATTGCATATTGACATGATAGAAACTATGTGTGTGCAAAAAGCAGAATATAGAAAAATATAGATAGGATAAATACTAATGTAAATATAATTATTAAATATAATTATGAATTTGAGTGTAAATAAACAGTGTGTATTAACATATATATGTATATGTGTATGTATATATATGTATATATATATATATATATATATATATGTGTGTGTGTGTGTGTGTGTGTGTATATACATACACATAATTAAAAATTCAAATCTATATACATCTACACAGTGCAGGACAGACAAAGACACAGTATAAACAATATGAATTTGAATGAGATATGGGGTGAAGTGGAGTTGGTACACACTCATTACCTTTTCCAGTCATCAGCAGATCATTTCCAAGCCTCTTGACCTTCTATGACTTGATAAAAGTTTCTGAGCTGCTATCAGAGTGTTTCTCTGCACTGCTGAAGCACACACCTTGTTAACTCCTTGCTGTGACTTGACATCAGGTGCAGTCAACCCTCTGTTGCAAGGCAGAGACCCTCATGACCCTATAGACTGATTTTGTTGTTGATCCATTTCATCCACATTGTTTAAATCAGAGTTCCAGTTTCTGGATAGCTTGTGTGATATAAACTACTGTGCTATTTTTTCTGTGAGATGCTATTTTGTTCTTTAGAGTAATTATAGTCAGCATTTTCTTTGTTGCGTCTTGTGAGCTGGATTACCTGTCATGGTGACCGCTTACTGTGCCTGGTGTCCCTTTAAAATCCCACAAAGGTCAGAGAACCTGCTAGTTAATAGGACTTTGAATACAAATATTTGTGTCTATTGGAACAGTCACAAATATTTGTTAATCAGTTTTTGCCTATTCTGTAATTATATCCTGATTCCATTAGTTTCCAATAGCACCTCCTCTGCCTCCTAAGAGCTGTTATTTTTATATTAAGGGTATTTCTGTCCTGCTTTTGACTTATTACAGATGGCGGCTACAAAGGTCCCAGAGGTTCGTGACATCACACGGATCGAGAGAATTGGTAAGAATCCATATTTACACTGGTACCCTAACTATTTAGCTCTTTATATTAATGCAAGTTAATGAGTGGTAAATCTGTTTTATGTGCTTTGATGCAAGTGGTACCTTGTCTTCCAAATGTGGTTACTGCTAATGTGTTTATTTCGATCTTGTGTTTAGGTGCACATTCTCACATTCGAGGCCTTGGCTTGGATGATGCTTTGGAACCAAGACAGGTAGCGTTAAGGCTTCAATTGATAGGCTGTAGCTGTGAAAACATTTAAAGTATATAACCTTGTAAGGAACTGATTTCCTGTTCTTCCCTGTCAGTAATCCTGTTTGCAGGGTTTCTGACATATGTCAAGTAATTGTTGAAGTGTATGGTTATCTTCCAAAAGGATTACAGTAGAGACTGCATGCGACACTTCTGTCTCCTCTGTTGAGCTGTTAAAAATGCTGGATATGTGTTGAATTTGGGTTCAAGGATACCTGTTTCTGCTCACCTGCAGGTGTCTCAGGGGATGGTTGGCCAGCTGGCCTCCCGTCGGGCAGCAGGGGTCATTCTGGAGATGATCAAAGATGGCCACATTGCTGGCAGGGCAGTACTGATCGCCGGCCAACCTGGCACAGGAAAGACTGCCATTGCTATGGGTAAGGGCCACGTTGGAGGCTTTCCAGAACATAATATCATTTCCCCTGGAGGTGATATTGTTGCCTTGCAGTGATGTAATTGACTTAAGTAATATTTTCGTTAAAACATGAGTTCCTGCTCCCATATTCACTAACTGATTAATGGTTCAGCTGAGACTTTGCTTTTTATGCAGGTATTGCCCAGTCTCTTGGCCCTGACACACCCTTCACAGCGCTGGCTGGTAGTGAGATCTTCTCTCTGGAGATGAGCAAGACTGAGGCACTCAGCCAAGCTTTTAGAAAAGCCATCGGAGTGAGGATCAAGTAAGTGAGAAAACACAGTAATTGTGTTTGTAGCTCTCATTGTTGGAAATGAACCGTTATTCATAGGTGTCTTTCTTTTGCAGAGAAGAGACAGAGATTATTGAAGGAGAGGTGGTGGAAATCCAGATTGATAGACCAGCCACTGGAACGGTAGGCTGCTTACGCTGTTGACAGCTGCAACAACACCCATAATTTCACCCATAATAAGTCTTACAGACTCATTCATTATGCCTGCTCTGGCAAAGATTTTATAAAACACACTATTGGTGTTGTGAGAGAGCAGTCTTTACACATTTGATGTAATGTGTAAATACCTGGGGAAAAATAGATCTCTGAATGAATGAATAAAGCTGTATTGTCAATTTACTGAACATATTTTGCTTTTACAGTGTAAAACAGCACACAGTCTGCTATCATAAAGACAAACCTCTCATAGCATGTTTAACTTTGTCTATCAGGGTGCCAAGGTGGGCAAGCTGACTCTGAAGACTACAGAGATGGAGACAATATATGACTTGGGCAACAAGATGATCGACAGTCTCAGTAAAGAGAAAGTTCAAGCGGGGTAAGTTCATCTCTTGTTTATATATATTAGGGTCTGATATCTTCACGTGTGTCACAGTTTCAATCTCAACCGTCTTTCTCTTTGTTTTCTCCCAGCGATGTTATTACCATTGACAAAGCTACCGGAAAGATCAGCAAGTTGGGCCGCTCCTTCACCAGAGCCAGAGACTATGATGCCATGGGAGCTCAGGTAACCTGTAACCATCACATCACTAAAATGTTACTGCTGTAGTCATTAATCTGCACTCAGAAACAACAGCAGTTTGGAACTTTCAGCAGTGAAATATGTTTTTTAAAATAACTCTATGTACTAACAGTATTGTTATATGGATAGAAGGACATGATGGTCTTTGTTATTGTCCTTCAGTTCACAGCCAGTCGCTTCTTGTAGATTTAAACAATCAGTATTGAGTCCAAAAAAACTGTTAACTGGGAATTCTGTCTCCCAAAGGACTTGCAACATGGTCACCTGCTCTAGTTAAAATATTTTCTTTATTACAATATTAGTACAACATTTCAAGCTAAATTTGCTCTTTGTCAGGTGCAAAGGAATCAAAAAAAGATTTGTCTGTGTCACAGATTCACAAATTCCTTGGTTGCTTCTTATAATTTATTTTGTCAACATATTCATACTCTTTTGTATGATGGCTGATTTTTAAAAAAAATTCTTGTCCTCCTTGTAGACACAGTTTGTACAGTGTCCGGAGGGAGAGCTGCAGAAGAGGAAGGAGGTGGTCCATACAGTGTCCCTCCATGAGATCGATGTCATCAACAGCCGCACACAAGGCTTCCTGGCTCTCTTCTCCGGAGACACCGGAGAGATCAAATCGGAAGTCCGTGAGCAGATTAATGCCAAAGTGTGTGAGTGGAGGGAAGAAGGCAAAGCAGAGATCATACCAGGGGTAAGTTCAGGTGTGTGTGTGTGTGTGTGTGTGTGTGTGTGTGTGTGTGTGTGTGTGTGTGTGTGTGTGTGTGTGTGTGTGTGTGTGTGTATTGCTAGTGATTGTACTTGACTGATTTTCCATGTTTGTGATTCCAGGTGTTATTTATTGATGAAGTCCATATGCTGGACATGGAGTGTTTTTCCTTCCTGAACCGTGCTCTGGAGAGTGACTTGTCCCCAGTTCTCATTATGGCCACCAACAGAGGCATCACTCGGTACTGTTTACATCGATTTTTGGTTACCTTAAACATTTATCTCATTTAGGAATACGCTGATATAGGACATTTTAATTTCTTACAATCTGCCTACTTCAAAATGATCAAAAATATTATGTTTAACACTGAATATTTACTCTTCTTCGTTTTTCTCTCAGTATCCGCGGCACAAACTATCAGAGCCCTCATGGCATCCCCATCGACCTGCTGGATCGGCTGCTCATCATCACCACCTCCCCTTATACTGAAAAAGAGACGAGGCAGATCCTCAAAATTCGGTGAAGATCTGCATCCATCATTCTTTCAGCAAACATTGCTCCCTTCCTCCCAGTGTTGGAAACGTGAAGTGACTCTGTGTGGTTTTATTTCAGGTGTGAGGAGGAGGATGTGGAGCTGAGCGAGGAGGCTCACACGGTCCTGACCCGCATCGGCATGGAGACGTCACTGCGCTACGCTATCCAGCTGATCAGCACTGCTGGCTTGGTGTGTCGCAAACGCAAGGTAAGCTCAGTGTGAACGAGCGGATTTTATTACAGCTGTAACACAGGTTTAAATGTTTTTCAGTAGTTTAGTAATGATTTCCTGTAGCCTCAGTGCTCAGAGTGTCCAGTACTTAGATCGTGTGTGTGTGTTTTGGCTTCTTCAGGGGACAGAAGTCCAGGTGGAGGACATTAAAAGGGTTTACTCTCTGTTCCTGGATGAGGCCAGATCCTCCCAGTACATGAAGGAATATCAGGATTCCTTCCTCTTCAATGAAACACGTGAGTTTGCTGTTTATCCTCTGTGTCTCTTGTCATGACAGAATTCCTCTGCTTTGGATCCCGCAGATCACAGTGATGCTGCATTTACACAAACGCAGGTTAAATCAAAGTAAAACAATGCATCAAAATGTTGGAACAGGCTGTTATGGTGCTGCACGTGCTGGTATCTACCACAGTCATTAGAAGATTCCAGTGTTGACATGCTTACTAAAACTGTTCTCCAAAGTTCTGTTTGGTTGGTAGTCTCTCAGCAGAGCAGAGAAGAGAGATATGAGGGAAAAAAAAGCCTTATGCAATACACAATATGATTTGTACATTTTAAAAGAAGGCAAGTGAATTTTCTATGTGAAATATATGAATTCTACATTACCTGGTGAATAAGGAAGATATATCTGTTCTTGTGTTTCAGAAACAGCTGCAATGGATACCTCATAATGAAGATGACTGTGTTTTCTAACTGTGAAGTTTTTATGTTGTTGATCGTCCTCTGCGGTTGAAGTCAGTTCAGAATTGGATGTTACTTAAATTTGATTTCAACAAATCCGAATCAGATTGAAGATAGAATTCAGATGGTTAAAAAAAACACTGAATTTCCCTACATTGTTTCCCTGTTCACCCCCCAGTTCTACATTGTTTGAATTTAAATTTATTTACTGAAATGTTACTTTTTTTCTGAAATTACTGCAATTCTGTTCATCACTGAGGCCTTGTGGTAGGAATATCCATTCCTTTATTGCTTTTTTTTGTTGACCTATCTTTACATGGTTTATTTTTAGGAAAATGATTAAACAGGCTTTTATAAGCACACTGTGTTCTTTTGCTTTATTCTTTGTCATTCAGTCTTGATTGCTACAAAACTGATTTTACTGGTTAGAAAAGATTTATTAGAACATGCTTGAACTATGTATAACTCGAGAAGCCAAACTAGTTCAAACAGCCTCACTCATTTGAGGTACTTATGATACTTAACTAAATCAACCACAGACTACTGGCCATGAAATGATCCCTTCTTAATGTGATTCCAAAGCAAAAGATGGGAGGACAAAATCCACAGTCCTCGTTCTGAACAAAACTCAGTTCTAAAATTTAGCTGAAGCTAATATGAAGCTTCAACAGGTTGAGTTAAACAAATCAAGTAGGTTACAGGCTCTTCAGCATGATATTTCTAGACGGTATTTACTTGCTGAGCAGTGGTGGAGTGATAATAAGAGGTGATAATAAGACTCAGAAGATAACAAGTTGGATTGTCTAACAGCTGAAAGCACATATTAACCTCAGCTGAACTCAAGAATGCATTTTTGCATTAAATGAGAACTTTTTTTGCCTCCATCTCTTACAGTGGATGTGTTACAAAGGGATCTCGTCACTGTGAATACTGAATGTGAACCTTTCTTTTAAGCTCCTATCTTCATTGTTAACCTGCTAGACAAGGAGTCTTTGTAGTCTAAAAACATTTGTTTGAGCACCAATTGATAAAACAACTCTTAACAAGAAACTATTAAAATGCCTGTCATAAAAACCTTGAATAAATATTAAGAAGACACACTATATATGTAAAAGTGAGCTTGAGATTGAAGCTTGTAGTAGTTGTATGTTGCTGCCACAAGGTGGAGCCCAAAGATCTCTCTTATAGACATAGTTTCACTAAATACACCTGAATGTGAGTGTGAGTGCTGTGCTGAGTTTAATATGAGCCCCTGCCATGCTTTTCAATAAGCAAGTCAAGTAGCATTGCTGACAGCCTAAAAATATCTTCATATTGCATCATTTAGTTTATTAAAGCCATCTTCCTGTATGATGGGTGTGAGTTTGTACTGTAAATGACTGCAGCTAGTCCACACCTCAATCTCACACCCTGTCTGTTGCACTGTAGGTGCTACCCTGCTTTGACAAACACACACTGTGGAGCAGACTTCCTCACACCTCTGTATTTAGATGTGCAGTGAAGCAAATCCCATCATTGCACCTTGCTTTGTAGTGTTATTCCATTATGGGTTCATATGTTTAATTCATCTGAAAATGGTTTCTTCTGCAATCTTAAGAGAGAAAATTTTATAGCATCATAGTTTTAAAATGTTGTTTGTATAACTGTCCCAAATTGTAATTTTCACCTTATAAAAACGGTCACATCATCGTTAGATATCCATCAGATAGTTTTTATCATTGGCTGCTACATGTAATATATTATTAAAAGTATATTGCAGTTACTTGACATGTCGATAAATTTACCTGGACAGATCAAAGAGACTTATTACAGGAATTCTACAACATGCTCTCAGATGAATATTACCTTCACTCCTCTACCAAGAAGCTACATTTCTCTCATAACCAATTACAGAAGATTAATCAATTTTATCTGCATAGAATATGAGAACAGCGCAGACTGTCTCCTATGTGGAAATTAATATTTAATGTTTAGCGCTGGTGGGAGAGAGTTCTGCGTGGATTACCCTGCTGCCTATATCCCATAAATCCCCCTCAGTCCCACGAGGCTGCTGTTGGCTCCTGCTTACTACTGCATCTGATGGATTCACTGGTTGGATTTAGGCTGAGATAAGCTTCATGAGGGTTCACTTGTGTGTATGTAAAACAGGGTGTGCGTGCTACCTCCCTTTTGGGATGATCCATCCTTATTTTTAGCATTTATACCAGCCGTTCTCTGACTGTCCTTCCTGTACATATGAAGCTAAATCATTTGATGTTGTGTAGGATTTGGGAATATCAGATTTAAAAAAAAAATTTAATATCAGTTTGAAGACATATCTTGTTCTTCAGTGTCATTTTAGTCCAAAGCATTGTTTTCAGATCACATTCAGCTCAGCCCCTCTGGGTGTAAGCAGGGTTTCTTGGATTGGTTCCCACTCTCGTCTACACACCACTGTCCACAGGCTACAAGGCTGCACAGCATGCTAACATGTTGTGGCATTTTGCCTGCCGCACAGATTTGGGTGCCTTTTTCTCCACCACAGGCGGGTTATGCTAACATTCTGCAAATGTCCCCACCGCAGAAGCCTTCCATCTCTTCATAGAAACATCTGTTATCAACAGTTCTATAGAAATGACAGAAATGAGTGTAGACAGATCACAGAATGAAGCACTTTTCAAACAGCAAGTACTGATGCTATTTGATGATTTTCACCTGGGTCACCATGACAGGCAGGAAAGCTTTCCACACTATTGAATATGTCATAGGTCAATGGACATTCTCATAGTCTAACGAGGCTTTCTGGATGAATCTCATTAGCTAAATGTATCCATATCAAAATCAATTCCATCAGTCACGAAATGTATCGACTCATTGGTCAATTGAATCGATCTGAGATATTGTCGGCTGAAACTAGGATTAACAAATAGATTCATCTGTCAACTTGAATTCACCCACAACAGTCAAACAAGAACCCAGCCAAAGAGTCAAAGATGTTGCCAATATCTACAGGATTTCATTATTTTTGTCATTACCTCATAATGCGGGGGTTAGTTGTCAGATTAGCAGGATGTTGAAGCAAATACACACGATAACACAATATTGTCTTATTATGTTAATTATGTGAATTAATTAGCCTATTTCACAGTCTTTGTCTAATGTTCAAGCTAACTGTTAGTGCATGTTCAAATGTGAGCCTCATTCAGGTGTTTTACAATGACTTTACTATGACTGGGAACTTAGAACCTGAACTAATTATTTTATAAATACAATGGTTTTGATGTAGTGACTTAATTGCTGTGACACTATGATGCTCCTTGCTGAAAAATAACTTAGCATGGGAACTGATTACACTAGAGCTTGTGCTCATTCACACTTGTCTCTTCCTGTTTTCATTATCTATCTAGACATTAAAGTTACACTTGGCTCCACACTTGACTCAAGTACGTCTCAGATACATGTTCATGTAGAAGTCAAGACCAGTTCGCTTTCAATACAAGAAGACTTAAGAAACAATGATGCACACTTAATGTAAGAATCATATATATTAATTTGGTATCAATCCCTTTAGCATGAACCATGCTCTTTTCCTATATATATTATTATTCTCTTGCCACATTTTCTTTATTGTGTTGTCTGTCCTGTATTGTCTTCATGTTCCATAAATAGGATTTTAGGATTGAAGCACCATTTGGAATGTGGTGCGCATGAATGGTTAGAATTTGAGTCCATTTCCTGTGGTTTCCAAGAAAAAATAAATCTTCATCCCCTTTCTCTTAGTGCCATATGTGAAAGACAGAGCATGCGATTCCTGTGGTAAAATTAGAGAATGAGGTCATTGGAAGGGCATCATGCTGTATGTGCTTTCACATAAGGTGGTAGGAATGGAAATGTGAGAGGTTTTCATAATTTTTCTTTAGTTTGACGCTAGAGTTTGTAGATTTTATGAACAGTTTTGCATCACAGATGAAAACTGGCAACATGTAGGCGGTTTTCCATCATTGTCTGACAGTATGCAGTGATAGGTCACCTACCATGATGAATAATCTATCAACCTCATTAATCGCTCATTTCAGAGTGCTCCTTAAATGACATTCCTTCATTTGTGGTAACAGCTGCCTGCTCCTGTTCCTCTGGTTGTGAGAGAAGACAGCAGAGCATCAGAAGAAGCGGATAACATCTGATTTAAATAGAAGTGCAAGGAGACAGCAAAACACTGTATGTGTTTATGAGAAAAACCAAGACAGAGGCAACTGAGAATGGAGGAACAAGAGCGATCCAGGACAGAGGCCCTAAATCATGAGGCCTTAAGGTCTTGTTAAAAGGTTTTTTAACTAATTTACTTTCTGATGATAAACCAGTGATGACTTCATCACCAAAAGTGAGAGGATTTAATATACATTCACACTGTCAGTGTGGAGTTTCTGAACCTCATGTATGGAAATGACTTTCCATGTACCAGAATAGATAAACAAATAGTGTTATGACTTATGAATATGCTAAATCATGACATTGCTCCATATATGATCATACATTTTGTTGTGTTTTCAAAACAAGACATCACAAGACGCCACAGTAGATCTCTGTGTAAATGTACTTCGGCACAGCGTAGCACTCATTTCAGCATGCTAACATGCTCACAGTGAAAAAGCTATCATGCTGATGTTTACAGGGATAATGTTGACCATGTTTACCACCTGAGTTTACCACGCTAACATTTACTATTTATCATTAAACACAAAGTATAGCTGAAGCTGGAGGGCTTGTCATTAAGGTATTTGCTGGAGGTGGACACGAATGTCTGCAACCAATTTAATGGCTATTTATCCAATATTAGTTGAGATATTATACTAGATGAAAAGTCAAATGATCACCAAAGACATTAGGATTCATCCTCTGGGCATGGCGGATATCTGTCCCAAACGTCATGACAATCCATCCATCAGCCGTTGAGATACCAAAGTGGAGGACCAACAAACATTGACCTCCCTAGAGCCATGCCACTAGCATACATGACTAAAAATGGTAAATTAGTTTAACTGAAGAAAATACTGAGGGTGTTTCTGGATATGTGGGTGTGATGCTTTTTTGACTGAGAGCTTCTGTTGTAATGACAAAGAAAACAATGTGCATTGCAGGTATTCAGATCTATTGTGCTGCAAAGTATTAGAGCCAACTGATTCAGCCCAGTTGGAGAACACTTAATTACCCAGGGAAGTGCAATATTAGCTTTATGTATAATGTATTCCTGGAGTGAAGCACTTTTAATTACACAGCACAAAATAACAGAGTGCCCTAGATTTCTTTAACTATCAATATTTAATGGCAGGAAATGATGAAATTAAATCACTTGACCTCTTGTTCTCTTGTAGCAGACTGATTGCCTGTGTGCATCTTAAATGATCTATGTGTTCATGTGGGCTGTGGACTGTTTGATCTATTAGTGTGCATCAGTGTATTTGTGGCCTCCTGACTGCACACACCTGTGTAACCTGAAAGAGATGACTATTTGTGGTGTGTGTGTACATAATGTATGTATACCATGCGATTTGCTCCACTGCTTTCATTCACACTGAGTTGTTGCCATTCATTACCTCAGCCTGCGCTCTGTGCTATACACTCAAGTCATTCACAAAGCTCCTTCCCTGCATTTGCTTCACGTGTGGGATGCATGAAAGCAGATGCTACCATGCACACATGGGCACACACATAAATAGCCTTTGGACGTTTTTCTGAATCCGTTTATGCTGCAGTGGAAACATTAGTTCTAAATATGGAATCATATGAGCTAAAAATGGCAACTAAAGCCAACATACATCATTCACTCTTTGCCAAGTCAAGCATAAGCTCATGTTTAATTCAGAAAACTCTGCAATTCATAACTTACACTTGCTGCACCCATGACCCTGAACCCACTGCGGCACGTAACAAGCACAGTTGCAGTAACACTATTCCACTGTCAATTTACATTACATCCTTGTTAGTAAGCATGCAAATCAAATTAATCCCTCGTCGCATTGGGGACCTCACTGGCAGCGTTTGAAATGAAGCCACTGCTTCAAGGCCTGATGGGAGATGAGGAGTGATCATTATAACTAGCTGGAGGGTAATGACGTCTTCTGCCACTGTGGCTACAATGACAGCAGGCCTGACCATTACTTGCCATTCATGTCTTCTTGAATTGTTGCAGTTGTGCCTTCATTGACATTGCCCAACCCACCATGAAGCACATCTCTTATTCCACATGGGCAGACAGAAAAGAGGAGGAGGACATCTCATGCTTCCTCTGGAACATGTGTCGGTTTCTTTAATGACACAGTAACGCATGCAGAGCCATGCATTAATGCAGACTCTGACAGCTGAAGGTTAGTTGGCTCCTCAGGCCTGACAGTACATTCACACATGAAAGCGGTGACGCGATGATGTGATGTTGCAGTGATGTTCAAAAATGGAAGGAAAGAAGAAAAGGAGGAAAATATTTCAGCTGTATGAGGTTCAAAGTGGGCAACAAATATGTCACCTCTACTGTACAATAGATTTGTTCATTTCTATTATTTTCTCAGCCAATGTATTGGCTTTGTTATTACTGTTTCTTTGTTAATCTACCAGTTGGTGTCTCATTCTAATTTCCTGTCGACACAATTTTGACAAAAGTGAAATACTCATCAGCAATATGGTTTAAAAAACAATGCATATTTTTTAAATCTCAAACTGTCATAAACACCATGTCCTTTCTCTTAGTAATGCTATGAAGGAAAATCTTTTGTCAGCTACAAAGATTATGTGTGGTGTACCTCAAGGATCAATTCTTGGACCACATCTATTCTCACTCTACACATCTCTACACAACATTTGTTTGAACAAATTATATGTCATTGTAGTGTTTCCTTTCACTGCTGTATGGATGTGAATTAGTTATACCTTCCAGTAACCCGTTGATTCCCCAGCTGTTAAACTGACATCCTAATAATTCCTCTCCAACAGTAATGCACCTCCTTCCTGAAACCCTCTTCCGCAACATGCAGTGTGCTTTGTAAGAAGGTGTTATTTTTTAGTGTTATCTTTGACTTTGTGGCATGAATTTTAGGAGAGATACAAGAATAAGTTTGTTTTTAAAATCTTTTTTTACTTTTATATTTTTGCCATTACAAGTTATTTATTTATTATCAGTTCATTCTAATTTTTGTGGACCTATAATTTTTTTTTCTTGTCTTTCAAGATATTCCTGTTTTGCTCTGTTTATTTTAACTTCCTTTGAACAATTTGTCTTTCTAGCCTGAAAAACTATACATAACTAAAATACTGACTGTCATGGATAGATGAAAGGATACACTATGTGATGAACCTAATGTACATTGTTAAATTCAGTGGTGGAGGAAGTATTCCTTTACTTGACTATAAGTAGCAGTACCACACTAATAATTTTCAATCACCAGTAAGTCCTGCATTCAAAATTATAATGAAAGTATGGAAGTATTATCAGCTAAATGTACCCCAACTATCAAAATTAACAGTACTCTTCGTGCAGCAGAATGACCCCTGTCAGTGCTACATGTCACTGCTGGTTGAGTGTAATGTGCCAGAATGAAAAATAAATAAAATAAAGTTTAGAGTTAAAAATTCAACACAGTAGGCATTAAGGCATTAACAAATGTGTTTTACCTAGAAGACAACACATTTTTTGGCACAAATGGAATATAGTATTTATAAAATTTCATCAACAAATGGAGGACGCTGCTTCTCCTTGACTTCAAATGTCATTTTGATTTAAGATTTAAATACAATGAAAATGCTACAGAATGTAAAATATCTTTTTGTATCTTTTTCTGCTTCTGCCAATCACATTTTCCTGGTTTCCTACATTTCAGAGGTGGTATTCTATTGTCATCCATGTTTGCGATATGAAGTTCACTCAGTCTTTGGCTTCGTTGTGTCTTCTTGTAATGACAGTGGTTGAGAACTTGAGCACATTCCCGCTTCTAGTCAACCTCTAATAAAGCAAAGAGCTATTTTTGCCTTTTCCCCTCAATTGCACTAACAGCCTGAAGAGTCATTTGTTGGCTTTCATTCTCTGTTTCTCCTTTTAATATCCCTCCAGCTCAGTCCTGTTGGTAGAAAGGAAAATGTCCCACACAGTTTGTCAGTTTGCATCTTTGTCTTCACACATTGCAGTGTGCCAGACGTGGTTGCTCTTTTCATCAATGTTTCATCTATGATTTATTTCTGTAGAATACAAATATGAAGTGCTTTGTAAACTAAAAACAAATACATTTCAATCTAAAATGGTATCAAACTTCTTTTTAAGTGGAAAAATCAGCCAGTGGAAAATAGATCCTGGATGTCACATTCACACACAGATGACACCATTTCATTTTCATCAAATGAGTCTGGGAACATGACAAACATTTCACTAGGAGTGACTTCTGTAGTGTTTCCACTGCACTTGCTTCAGTGAAGGTAACTGTGTTTCTGCAGTGTGAGGCAGGTTGGAAAAGTCGGTGGGTGCCAACAGAGTGAGGTGAGAGATTCACAGTGGAGGTGTGATGCTGCTGACTGCAGATGCTTCTTTTTTATGTGCTCTTCAACAGAAGTCTATTCTTGTTTGTCAAACACGTCTCCTTTTGACCTCTGTTTGTGCTGTGCTGGTAACCCTGCATTAATCATCAGTCAGTCTAATTATTGCCTGCAAACACAAGTATGAAGAAGTCTGAAAACGCAGACATTCCTACAGAGAGTGGCAGCCGTTACTTCTGTCTGAAATCCTTTATTCCAACTCAGACGGGTGGCAAACCTTCAGGAAGAAACATATGAATCAAACAGATTACAATTCTTCATTTACTCACTCACTGAATGATGTAAGACCATAGTCAATATTGTGAATCATGTTTCTTGACAGATTGTTATTGTAAAGCCTTGCCTTAAAGTCACAGAGTAATTAAATATGACTGTGGTTGTCACCACAACATGCTGCCAGGATGAACCAGTTTCAGCTCTGATTTATTATGGAAACTGATCTAGGTCTTTAATCTAAGTCTTTCCATATTTTTAACTCGTTTGCACCCATCCGCCTTTTAAGGATGGTTTGCCAACTACTTTTGATCACTTTAGATGAATAGAGTATGAGTTTTCAAGGTTTTCAAGATGAATAAGTTTTCCAGGATTTAGTAAATTGTTGGACTATAGCTTGAAAGTAGGAAAACACCATAGGTCTCAGTTGTATACTGTACACTGTAGCTCTATTAAGTGATGATATAATTGTATCTATAAATTAAGCTTTGAATAGTAAAATTGATTTCATAACTCAGAATTTACTTTACATACAAATTTTATACACATCTATAAATCTTTTACAGGCTGTGAGGAAAAGAAATATGTTAACTGACCACACTGTCATTTGTCATATTAGTTTCCGAATGAGACAGAAAGTCAAACTTTAGCATTATATTTCAGCAAGTTCTTCATTATGAATTAAAGACATTCATTACTCAAAGTATTCGAACACATTCAAGTGTAAGATGTGCTTAGTTTAAGTTTTCCTGCAATGATCTGAAAGCATGACAAATCAAATATATTTTTTACTTGAGCTGCAACCTGCTGTGATTCTTCACAAGCCGAGTAAATTTCAAAACAACGGGGTGCTGTGATTCAGAATGCACAGTAACATTTACAAAATGGACGGCCCAAACAATGCTGCTTTTAAACCCAGAACAAGCTGACATTTTGAAGCTTCACATCCACTGCCGGTTATTTTTCAACCTAAATTTACCTGCGTGTTGTACAAAGTTTGTCCTCTGTGAGTTTAAGTGGAAAAGAGCAAATGGAAATTCCAGTGCTCGCTAGAATGGCTCCCCTTTTCCTGTCTACGCCCCAGTGTTTCCTGCCTGCTGCATGACTAGGTGTGTTGACTTTTAGATTGGAGCGTCTGACTTTGGGGTTCATATGTGCCTGACTGTGGGAAAGGGTGTTGGTTTCTTTCGGTCATTCACCGACCAAACACTAATTCTCCACTTTGAGCTTCCTGTGGCAGCTATATAATCTTCCGCTCTTCAAACTGAGCAGAAAAAGGATAGAGGGATCAGTTTAAAATGTAGCTCTGCCTAATTAAAGGCCTCACGGCCAAAATCTCCAGTCTTCTTTTGTCACAAATGCAGTGTATACTTACTCTTTGTGTTTGTGCAGTCCTGTCATAGACAAGTCCATTAGTGCTATTAGCTGCCATCTTAGCTAACTCTGCCCCTTCTAATGAGCATCAACACACAGAGGGCCTTTAGCCCAGAACTTCCTCACTTCCTGTGAAGGTAAATATTATGTTTTCTTTTTCACTGCATCCACACACCACGGATGGAGCCCTGTGTTGTGTCTGTGATGTGTCAATGCATCTGTAACCCACTCTGGGGACTGCAAGATTACTTTACAAACCAGCCTCACAGAGGCCTGCCTGACTGCACCTGAACAATACAGTAGTTCATTCATGGACTAACTCAGGCCTTCTCTCACTGTGATAAAAATCAAGCCTTTGTGAGCCTCTGCAAAGATGAGGAGAGGAGGAAAACATGGGATCCAGTTCTTAAAAGTGGTCTTTATTTTAGAATAAAACAGTACATGCATTCATGGAATACCTTTTACCTGACTCATTCTTCTCTGGCTTCACTGCGATGGAGCTGAACAAGTGCATAAAGTCAGTTCTGGCAACAACAGGTGACTTCGTGACACTTTACAATAAGCTACACAAAGTACTATGTAGTTACTGAGGAGTGAGTAAGGAACAAATAGTATCACTGAATTATGGCCTTTGTAGTAGATAATGATGAGTTAATTGAGAATAGACTTGTAGATACTAGGTTAATGAGACATTAGTCAATGATTAACACATAGATATTCATAAGTATCAGTATGCTGACCACTGTCTTCATGATGTTATTACTTAAACATTAGTTACTTCTGTGCCCCCTCAAGAAAACTGGTGCATATACTGAGAAGTTACTTACTAGAAGTACTTCAAAATGACCTTACTATCATTTACTCTTTTTGTGCCCCCACATGTAAAGTAATACATCGTCCTACAAAACTAACAAGTAGCTACTGAGTTCTTACAGGAGAATTTACAATTAGTTCCTGATAACAGACAGCAGGATTATCCAAAAACTATTTTAATCATCATATTCAGAGCACATATACATTCATTTTCACATCAATAAGTCATATACAGTCACACTAGATGATAACTGATTAGCTCATAAGCATAAAGCATTACTGTGATGCATACATTTCTTATTTATGAACAGATAGCCTATTTTCCATCAATGATACCACAGTGAGCTGTTGGTTCTTCAGTCAGTCAATCAGCTGATTTCACTGACTTGATTTCTAAAGCTGCATAAAAGCTTCTCAACACTGAAACAACTGGAAATGAATTTAATGCAACACTAAGCTACACCTACTCATAAATATTGGTTCTTGAATTGTAAAGTAATGTTTAGAAAGAGTTTGGAAAAACTTACGCTTGGAAATCAACAGGGGAAAAGTAGTCTGCATTTTTAAGGCATCAGCATCATTAATGCTACAGAGTATGACATACAGATGTGAATTTTAAACAATATGTGCTATTTTCTTGAGAATCCAGCTGTCTATCATTAGGGAACATGTAGAGTATGTGGTGCATCACAATGTATAACAAAATCTAAGGCTTGTCCCAGTTACCTAATACTACTGTAGTGTGAAAACTAATATTTTTTTCAAATTACCCCTGGCCTGACTTATTTTTACTTGAAAATGAAGGGAGCTCAATATATAACTCTATAAGTGCAAAGTAAAAATCATTTCTTAATTTCTATGAGGTTCTCCTAGAAGTTGATCCCCTTAAATGTTATGAATTTCTGTCAGAATGAAGAGAAACAGAGACAAGGCGGTATGAAGTGATTAAATAGGTTTATTTGATTTACAGACATGTACATTTTCTATCAAACCCCGAGGGAGCATCACAGTTCAGTTCTACAATAATATCCTTTGACACGTCTCTTGTATTGACTTGCTCTAAAAATAAAAATAACCTCTGTTTTCTGCTCAACATCAGAAATAGGTTTCTTTATACACAATTCTTGTATGACAAGAAATAGCACATTCTCAATACATCACTTCAGTGATTATTAACATAGAATTACTCAATACAACAGACCTATACTAAAGGATTGGTGCTAAATCAACTAAATTTGGCAAAGTGAAACTCAATTCATGACCCATCTGACCAGAGCCAACGTCCCTACTGATGATAGATGACAATGTGTCAGCACTTACTGTGAGCATGAAGTGACAGACCTCTGTGGCAGAGGCTGGGATGGGATGCTAGGCTATGGTTCAAACAAATCCCTGAACATTAAGTGTGCAAAATGATTTGATCAGTTACTCTGAAAAAAAACAAAAAACAAAAAACATACAAGAGCTACAAAAATAAATGCAAAAGTATTGCATCCTAAAGATGAGACCAATACGTTGTCTTAAAATTCATCACATTACAATTCCTTTGTGTATGTAATATGTGTGAGATGTCCAATTCATGATCACAGTAAACAGGATGAATCTTAGTGATGTAAAAAGGTATTGTGTTGTTTCATTGTGATATAAAAAGATGAACAAACAGGCTTTTCTTAACCCAAAGACATACAACAAAGTGTAGTATACTCAAACCTTAAACTTCCCTTTATAGATTATTCTTCATTATGGTAACAAACAAATAAATACATTGCATCCAAGCCATCATTTACAATATATTAAAGTTGCTGCGTGATATAGCTATATATATATATCTATTGTAGTTATAATAAAAAAACTCATTTGGTAACATTAAAAAAAGAATCGATAAAAGGAAGGTAAGAAGCTTA
This sequence comes from Thunnus thynnus, assembly GCF_963924715.1. Lineage (NCBI taxonomy): Eukaryota > Metazoa > Chordata > Actinopteri > Scombriformes > Scombridae > Thunnus > Thunnus thynnus. The sequence goes on from NC_089529.1 coordinate 6,057,436, forward strand.
GTTCATTAAGAAGATGTAGGTGTGTAAACACATCAGGTTGGACAGAATCACATTCAAAGAGCTCCACGCAGTTGGAGAGAAGCTAAAGCTAATGATCTGGCAACAAGGACACAGCCCACACAGCACCCCACACACAGCCAGTGAGTCATGCTCACACATCAATGCTACAAGAAACAACTCAACGTCTCCCTTTATTCCTCCGCTGAGGTCAATCCACCCTCCTCCTTCTGTGTTTTCTTGGAGGTCTGCAAAGTGCTTTTTCTCTTTATGCACAAGTTTTAAAACCCTAGATTCCATTAGTGGATTAAAGGTTTCAGTAAAATTGTATCTATTAGGTGATAAACTACAAAAAAATGTTCCTTAAAGATGACACTTTTGATTAAATCTTTGTGTATACAAAACTTGCTTCTTTTTCTTTATGGGAGATTGCATTTAAGTTGCATAATTACAAATCTGATACAGTAATGAATGCAGAGATTGATGAAATCAAATCCAGGCTTTCTGTCTAATTGTGGACTTATATTTCCTATGTAAATCTCTATGCCATTCTCTGGTGCTATTAAATGCAGGTATTGAAGGGGACTATTGAAGGGGGTTTTTCAGCTCCTGTAGTGACATCTGAAGACATGCCGGTCTGGTTTCAAAGCAGGGGGATTCCTCGCTTATCTGTTATCAACGATAAGAGCCCGCCACCTGGGGCCGAAGGATTTCCTGTTCCTGTCTGGGATTTTGATTTCCCTCACTAATAACCCCGATGACTGTTACTCCAGCCCTTCCCAAAAGTCCTGTCTTCTAATCGTGGAATGGGATATCTACAATTTGCAAGGGCGGGAAAGGTGTCTTTTCACAATGCCTGTTATTGTAACCGGCATGGAGTGGACTGGAATCCATCATTAAAAGTGACTCCGTCTCTGTGTGGGCGTTGTGTCCAGAAATTCAAAACCAACCATCAGAGAGCTAACCCTTTAGAGGGAAACCCAGCTCACTGATAAGGCAGTGTGGATAAAAAGGTTGGCTTCCACATAAAAGAAAAGAAAAGAAAAAAAGAATAGTATTGCTTCTCATCTACATAAAAAACACAGGTGTTACTCCTTAAAACGGCTCCAAGTCAAAAGAGTAGCATTTCATTTACATTTGGGAAAAAGCATGTACATCATAAATTATAAAATATATAATCCAGTGTCCTCTTTAAATCGCCCGGATTGCATCATCATTATCCTTCTGAAACAATCATACGCAGTAACCTCCAGTTTCAAATCCAACATCATACACACACACACACGCACACACACACACACACACACACACAAACACACACGCAGAAATTTTTTTTAAAAAACTCACAAGAAACCTTGTGAAAAATAATGTGCAGAAATCTCTCATCTCTGTCGTGTTCTCTGGCACCGTCTACACTGATTTAAGTGCTAAAAGCTAAAAATAAAAACATGTGGGGGTCAAAAGAAACAGCTGGCTAGCTCTGTTGATGTGAAAGCTCCAATTTTAAGGCTGATTCACTGACCTTTAGACAGTAACACTTTTTGGCTCTTAGTTGACGGCTATGTTTACATGCACAGCGAAAGTTTGATCGTGATGCCATTATGAGAATACTGCATTTGTCGTGTAAACACTGTATTTACGTATGTTGCTTAGACGTTTATGTTGGTAATACTACAATTACGATTTGTGGAGAAATCTGATATTAGTCACATCATGGGAGGCTTATTTGAACAGATAAACAACACTTTGATACAAATTTTGTCTTGCTGCACATTTTAGTTGCATCACTTGCTCCGCATAACTTGAAATTTGCAGCTATTTTCTGTTTACAGTTTCAAAAGCCAGATGAAAGGCAGAATAAATTGGGGAAAATGTGTATGGGAGCAAAAGAGACACCAATGGATCTCTATAACTGAAGTTTACAAATGACGCTGCTTCGACTGTCTAGCAGATATAAACAGCTCAATTAAACAAATTTCATCGCCAAAAGCTGAATTTCAGTGTGCATGTAAACATAGTCAGTGATGATGTCATGAGGGTTGTTGGTGGTCAGTGCAAAGTCTGAAGGAATGTAATAACGCTATGGCACTTGGTGCAGATTGACAGCCGATGTAACGGACAGACAGACACATAGAGACAGACAGGCAGACAGACAGGGCAGGTTCATGGTCAGCATTCAGTAGTATGGCATCAGGAGTCGGAGTGGTCACAGGGGACCACCCCACCTCCTCCCTGGAAGGGTCAGTGGAACCTCGCAGACAGAGGTGAGGAGGACACCAGCTGTCGGCCGGCAGGCTTTGACACACCGCTGTGTGCCTTCTCACCGGCCTGTGATTTTAGAGGCGTATCAAGGAGGGGCAAGACGCTCCCTCATTCCAGTTATGAGCAGCTTCCACGAGCGTGTAAAAAGGAAGAGCAGCAGGAGCCAAGCGGAGGAGGAAGAGGCGGAGGATGATCATGGCGGTGACGACGAGGAAGAGGACATGGGTGTGGTTTTAAAGAAGTGGATCAGCTGCCCTCGCTTTTCTTTTTTATCTCCATTTAGTCATCCTTATTGAGTTTGGCTGCTCCTTCACATGCCTCCTCATTTGGTTGTCACCTGAGAGAGAGAGAGAGAGAGGAGGGGGTGGATGGGAAATAGTGCGGTTAGAGTGTGTCCGTCCTCACCACAGGACATTCTCATGTAATTAATGTTGAGGTTGAAAGCTCCAGGGCCATCTGTTAGGACCTTCCTGATAACGCCTGCACACCAGGACCAGCCTGTGACCTACATATTTGCCTGCACACAGCATACCAACACATAACAATTTGTTTAATGCAGACCCCCCAACAATCTGTACAACAGCAAGTCATAAGCTACAGATACGCACAATCACATTCTTTCCAGATGTGCAGACAGGGGCTTTACATTTAATGTTGATATATGATTACAGTGCGTCTGCCTCAGTGTCACCTTATTAAGCATATATACACAAAGATTAATGAGGGAAAAGGTTTGCTCTTGTGAAATAATATTTCTGAAGTGTTCGGAATGCAAGAACATAGACAAAGACTGTATTTTCATGAAATGAATTGTTTTGCATGTTATCTGTCTCGCTAGAGGGAGATCTCCTTTACTCAAACAGAGCAAATCTCATTCAAAATTTTGCTACATTTTCACCTTTGTTCACTTGCAATGCCATTAAGACAGATGGCATTCATTTATTTATGTAGTATAAGCCCACTAAATCTTAATATGGACTAAATAAATTGGCCTGACTGATATTACTTGTTCATGATGATTCATCTAGAGTTTTTAAATCTCAAAGCTCATATGTGGGGAAAATGTGGTGCCAGAGGGGAAACTATACTTCAGTTGGAGATTAGGATATTAGTTCTTCATGGTGCCATGCTTGTGATCTCTTCAGATTGGATGAGAGAGATGGCAGTGCGTCCCGCTGTTTGTTCTGGTCTGTCATTACGGTGCCCTAGATGCTCCAGTACACAAGCTACTACTGCTGCTACAATAGGATTAGTGCGGGGAGCTCGGCGGAGCAATTTTTGGAGCTTGTGTCTCTTGTACCCACATACACACACCCATAGACTCACACACACCCACACACATACACAGAAATAGACATAGACATACACACAGAAGAACAACAGCTGCACATCATCCAAACAAGGGTAATTAACTTAAACAGGGGATTTTAGAAAACAATGTGTTTTGGTTTCTGTAGATGCAGATCCACTCCTAACTGGGATGAAACATTTTCTTCAGTTATTAGTGTAAGCTGTTGCTGTGAATTGTTTATAAGCCAAACTTGCAATTAAAATTGTTCAAATGCCAGTGTGACGGTGATTAGAGTTGTGAAGTCTTTGATATGTGTGAGATTGGCCTTCCTCTCACAGCTTAACTATAACCGAGCTGGAGACTGTTGGCTTCTCCAGCAAAGGGGAGGTCTGATTGGTCTGGCAAGAGAACAAACTCTAATCAAACCCACTGGGAGGATGCGAATCATGACTCAACACCGCTGTGGAGACTTAACTACATATCTGTAAACTAGACCGAAGATACGTTACAGAGTTAACACAGAGCACAACTTGAGTTCTTCCTTTTCACTTATTCACCGGATTATGAAAGAGGAAGATGTTGAATTTGAGGCCCCTTCTTTCTGTATGAACTGTAAGTTGCACAGGTCACATCAGAGCCTGGCTGTATGCACTCTGCGTATGTGTGCGTATGTGTGTGTGAGTGTGTGTGTGTGTGTGTGAGGTCTGTGGCTACTGGCCTCCCAGTCACCGTGAACCCACTCAGCACTGCTGACTGAGGACTCGGAGCTTTTGTTGAATGATAAGAGTGAAAAAGGAAAGTGCAAGCCTGCAGCTGTGTAAACACTTTTAACGGTTAAAGTTTGGACAGCAGCGACTAAATCAGAGTTTTGCCTTGTGATGTGAATTTTCCTCCCTGAGGTATACGGGCTTGTGGTTGCTGAACAAATGAGTGTGAATCCGCTGTCAGATCTCACGCTGATCTTTTGACAGCTTCCAGCTTGGGGATGTCCTCTAGTTAACGTGTGGCGTGGGGTGAATCTGGTCAGCAGAGGCTGGTTCCTTCTCCGGAGGAAGTTAATTGGATCTCAGTGTATCTGATCTCCGCCTGCTATTGCATCACCGGAGATTAATAGCTTGCGATGTATAACAGCTTAGGCGATTACTGCTTCTCTTCATCCTCATTTATTCAGCAGTCGTGTGTGTCTTTTCTCTCCTCCTCATTTTCTCCCTCTAAATTCATCTCCTTCACTTTCACTCCTTGTCAAACACTTTTTCTGTAATTTAAATATTATTCTTAAACTCGCACAGGGTCTAATAACGGCACCATATTGTATATCTTTCTCTATATGTTTCTCAGAGCAGCATGTTGCACCTCTAGGATCAGCGATCAGTGCTGAGGGAGTATGAAGGGTGAACTGTGAACTGTATTGATCTGTGAGTCAGACCCAGGGGAGGAAATATTGCTTGTCACTGATTGGATTATCCTCCAAAATAAATCTGTTGAAAATCAATAATCACAGAGCACCTCAGTGGTTTCACTTCAGAGTAGGAGTGATCAGTTCGCAGGCATATTCAACTCTGACCTCACGTAGTTGTAATCACTGTTCTCTATAATTAGCCCCTTTTGACAGCAGAGAGAAAATGCTCTAGCTGCTGTGCGTGACAGAGTGAACTGATGAAACCCTCAGGCTGAGAGCACAAACTGCCACTGAAACCTGATACATGTGGCAGCCTTGTGGGAGCCTTTCATGTCACCTGTCATTTGCTGTTCATGCTAATGTCACCCTGCTAATGGTAATGACACTGAAGTGCTTACAGTTAAGGACCATAGTGGTGTATTTGCATGTTGTAGCCCTTTAACTACTGATTGTGCACCGTTTTATTTGCTGCAGAATATTTTCCAAAGCATACCACAACTTTTTTTCCTGCCTTCAAGACAGCCATTGCCTTCCACTCATCAGTGCAAAATGCAAATCAACTTGAAGGGTTCTGCTAGTTGCTTGTGATGGGTAAACCATCACAGTGAGCATTTTGTTGCTGATGCTTTTTTTGTTGCCAAAGTTAAGCTATGTTACAGTCTGCAGCTGCAAGCAGTATTATCTAATCATAATACAAGAAAACAACAAAATTCACGTTGTTTGTCTTCTGAAATATATCTCCAGAATTCTTACTTACGAAGTAGCTTTCAGTTCTTGTTTTTTCATATGTCTGTATTGTGCAATTGAAATCTAATAGGGCAATAAAGGTTAACCTTGAGTGGCCTGGTTTTCATCAGCCAACGCTCAAATGTCAGAGCGCTGTTGAATGCACAAACAAGGAAACATTTTTTAACAGACTGTATTTTTATAGATAGATAACTGATCAAATGAATGGAAGCTAATGGTTGTCTGAAAGCTATGTTTTAGAAAAAAGTCAACCATTACATAATATTTTTGGGATCAACATGCACAAAGCCCAGTATGGTCATCCCTCCTCCCACCTGCAAGAATCTGCACCTTCATACAAATTTTTTCCCAATTCGACTGCTGCCCTCAAATACTGCACATGGTTGCAATTTTGGCAGATGATCACACTGCTTACTGAGCTGAACTCTGGCCATCCTGTAAGAAATCCTACACACCTCCATCTCCTAGTTTTCACAAGTTGGTGCGATTTTATCATGAAAAATGACTTGTCAGTGAGCTTATGATCAAACTTTTGTTAACATATTCAAACCATGCAAACCAAGAAATGCTGCTTTGTTTTTTTTCTGACCCTTTCCTTTTTCACACTGAAGACACACACAGAGCATTATTGGGCAGTGGTGATAGTAAAGGCACATTCGTGATCATTTTTTTGCGCTTTGTGTACATACAGTTTTTTTTGTTTGTTTTTTTTTACAAATATTTAGAGGACAAATAAACCCAGACAGGGTTACAAAGAAATGATTAGAAAGGGGTAAAACCTTGACCTTTTGGCTAAACACGATAACCTTTTTACAAATAAGTCACAACAGATTCCTTGTCCTTCTAATCAGTGAGTCAGAGTTTAATCTTGTTATTCTTTACTGGCAACTACAGTAACTCCCCATTGTCCTACTGTGCAAAGTTAGCTGGTGTGCTGCCAATTATTGTGTCTTTTTTCCCCAAAGTTAATAATTAGAGAGGTTTTGTACCATGTGTGTGAGCCTGATAAAGGCAGGAAGGAGGGAAGGTAGCTCGGGTCTTGATAAGATGCCAGATAGTTGGTCAAATAACTACTCGAAGAATGCCTAAACAGTCCCCAAATACAATGGGACAGGAAACGGATCATAGATCAATCATTCGTGTATCATCACATGTATCAACTTTAGTGTTTACACTGTCATAAGTGTCTTTTAAGTCTGGAAAATTCTTGTTTTCAGATCTCTGTGTCTCCTAAAGACGCAGAGATAAAGAGAGCTCCATAAATGTTAATGTTCCAGTCTTTTGTTATCAACGACTTAAAGTGCTTGTATAACTGCTGATGTGAAAAGCGCTTAAGTGTTAAAGCTTCTTTAGTAGAAAAGGCAACTTACCTGGTCATACCTTGACTGCGGAGGGTGATCGTGACAGCTGGCTCAACCTGAGGAGAGAAAAAAGTAGTTTTAGGAATTAAGAATGCACAAAACCTTTTAGACAGATCTCCAGAAACCACATGCATCATTTAATATTCTCTTTTCCCCAATGTCACTCATCACATGCTAACTATCGTCCTCCGCCTTTCAATCACATTTCTTGACAATCTGTGCCTGTGATCCTCCAGGCTGCAGTGCTCAGCCCGCCTTGACCCCCCCAATGGATCTGTACTATGAAGACGCACTGGCATGGCAGATGAGACAGCTCCGCTCTCACACATCAGTAAGTGTAAATGTGGACTGGGTGAATGCCTGTGTGGGGAGCATGCACTGAACCCGAGCTATTAATGGCAACCCTGCAGCCAAAAAAAGCTAACAACCTAGAAATAATAAAGCAGTCTTTAAGGCTGGAAATAGACAGGCGCGCTCCAGTGAGTAACTTGTTCGGCTCCGCGCCTTTTATAAATAGCCTGAAATAGCGCTGAGTATCTGAGGACACGCTCAAAGGAGAAAAAAAAAAAAACGCTGCAATGCGCTCTGTAAAGTCAGGGGGAATTTATAAATTGGGGGCTTTATAGCGTGAATGGAATCTATAAATATCACAGTCATGGAACAACCCTAGTTGTACGAAGTTGTGGATGTTGTCATCTTTCTTGGTCCCTGAGGTGCTGTTTGCAGCTTGTTACATAAGAGCTGCTGCTGTTTAAGTTTGATTTTTTCTTCATTGGGATGTTTTGCACAGATCTGTACAGTACTATAGAGGCCTTTATTATACAATGCAAGGTAGGTATGCAACAGTATGTTTGCTGTGCATATATTTATATACCTGCATATAATCCATAAGGGTCGTGTATGATTAACCCGTCTATAGCTGAGACAGACAAGCACAGGTGGCAGTGAACTGGGACAAGTTGAACTATTCTGACAGGATGGTTCATGGTAGAAACTGATGGAAAATAACTGTGTAGGGGAATGATGTATTTGCTATTAAATAAGGATCAAAGTGTATTTTCAGTGTCCTCACATCAAGTATCACACATGCACATGTGTACTTGATACTTAAATGTATTTCAGGAAAAACGTTTGATACCACTTTTTTATCTGAGGCAGCTTTCATAAAGGTTGTGACTAATGAGTTTTTTATAATAAGTAAATAGTAATGCTTTATAGATCAGTTAAAAGTCATTAACAAGACTGAGCAGTGTTTGGGTTGCCAGGTTGTGGCTGGTGTTTATCCTCCTCCAGCATGACATTTGATTTGTCTTTAACTGTTTAACTTATCAGGAAGAATCCGCCAATAGATAGTTTAACCTCTGACCTCCTGAGAAGGGCTGTGAGCATCTGGGCTAACTTGGACCGTTTTAATAATCCTTAATTAATTACTTATTAATATTAATATCTGCTTATTAGAAAGTGAGAATCTCTTGACTCTTAATTAGTAACTGTTCATGACTTGACTTCATTCAAGCCAGCTGGATTTTTCACAACCTAGCAACCAAAACATTGTTCTAATTATTGGCTTATAATTGATCTATAAAACGTTGTGATGACTCATCTGACTTATGACCTTCCAGTGTCTTCAAGTGTGTGTGTGGTTCACATCTGAGACTTTGACTTTTTGACTCCAACTGCTGCTCCATTAGCTTTGCCCTACAGCATGTTGTGTGAAAATCAAGGGGTTGTGGTTAGATATAGTTTGAGTGAACGTGTGCCATCTGCCCACACTGTGCAATAATGTGGTCAGATAGCTTGATCCACATATAAAACCACAAACTAGCATCTATTACTGGCATGAAGGCAAGAGTGTGACGTTTTTTCAAAAGTCATTGTTCTGCATTTCTTCCCCTTTTTTTTCCCTGGATCTAGCCCAACAGAAGCCACAGTACGACTTTCTAGTGGCAACCATGAACTGCTGCCTTTGCAAAGACCCCTTTAAAACTGTATATTAACATTACACAGAGGAAATATTAATGGCCTGGATGGCAGCTGGACCCAAGGATTATAAGCTGCAGTAAATTCTGAAGTTGGTGGTTTCCACAAATTTTCCACAAACACTACTTGATGGCATTTCTTTTGCAATTTTTCATGATTACAAATTTTCTCTTTCTGCTTAAGCTATACTCAAATCTCTTTCAACTCTCTTTATGAGGGCTTTGGCGTGGGAAAGACAAGCGACCAACTCCACAGGGTGAAGACAAAGCGACTGCAGACAGACGTCAGACATCAGACTGCCATCCTGTCTAAAAATGTCCTTCATCTTCAACAGGAAGGAAGTCATTTCTGAGAGCGCTGGCACCAGGGGAGTAAGTCAATGTGATAAAAAGAAGGAAAAAATAGGCAGAAAGAAACAAGAAGTCATGTCTCACCCTCTGAAAGAGGATGAGTGTGTTTGCTTTAGCCTTTTAAGGCTATGACCAGCTACCGGGCCCTCGGGGTTCACATTTTGGTGTTAGAAAGAGGAAAATATGAATGCATGAATAGAGGGGCGGTAGCTGGTAAAAGTATAAGTAAGCACACTTTAACAAATTGATGGCTAGAACAGCTTGTGTCAGCTCTGGAGCGCTTTTAGCTGACTGGGACTTTCTATTGGCTCGGGGGCCTTTCTGAGTCTTGCAGGGTTGGCACCATTGTTGGCATTGCTGGCCAACTTGTCCCTGACACAAGTCGAACCCAAGCACAGGGGTGAAAGACTGGAGCATTGTCCAGATAAAGTCCCTGACCTCTGTGTTGAACTGTATGGCATGAAACCATATCGCCACTTGCTCTTGCACTCAGGTTGGATTTTTAGATCTCTTACTCAGAGAGTCAGTGGAGGACATCTCAAGCAAGTATGAAATATTTAAAGAAGAAATTACTGAATAATGAATGAAATAATGATGAGTTATTCAAAAGGTATCTCTCACTTACTGTTTCTCGGCCTTCTCTCTGTCATCCAGGAAAAACAGTGCAGTTGCCAGGAAAAACATGCCCCCCAGGACGATGATGAAGGGACAAAGCATGAGGGCATAACCAAGACTGAGGAACTGCCACAGCGCTGATGTAGCGTAGCTCTGCTTAAGGGCGTCGGAGATCTGCTCCCAAGCACACCAGCACAGATACACGATGACAAACATGACCAAGACCACCCCACACAGACACACACAGACACACACAGACACACACAGACACACAGACACAAGAGAAGAGAGATTTTATTCAAACTAATCATTCACCAAAAGCTCTTAAAATATCCCTCCATGCTCCAACACACTACATGACTTTGTGCTGGTTTTACATTCACACCGAGCACTTAACCAGAGTGAGTTCTGCATGTTTCATCACAGCAACAGATCAAACTGACACACAGCATGATGTAAGATGCCCTGTTTTTGTTTGAAGCAAGGCAGGTTTTCACAGCTAATCGTCGAAGGTTTGAGCAGCACTGCCGTTCAGTCTGTCATGTGCGGCACTGAGGAAAACAACAGCTGTAGGACGGTGGGCGCGAAGTGACCATTTCTACCTCCCAGTATCGCTCATATGGCAGCTCTCAAAAACACATAGATCAATCATACTGACAATCGTGATGGAGAGGAGGCTGCTGATGGTTGCTTTTAGCAGATTAGTGTAGTTGTGTGGAGGTATGCCGAGCAGAAACAAGAGGGGGCTTCTCGTCTGTGTGTGAGTCAGACTCTGAGCGGCTATAGGTCACCCTGGCTGAAGCACATTGATTATATGTTCATGTCAGCAGAATGAGATTCTCTATGGGGAAAGCTGGAGAACTGCTGACAGGAGGATGTCAGAGGGAGCGACCGTGTGCGTACAGTGTTCATATGTGCAAGGCGTGTGTGTACTGTACGTGCACCCATGGAGTGAAGAGTCATCACGAGTAAAATAAAATACAATGCATGTACAATCTGGTGTACGTCCAGCAGTTGGGTGTGTAGCCAGTGGAGCTTTTAGTTTGTCAGGTATTTGCTTTACTACAATAAATTACGTGCAACTTGCACCGTGCAGCTTAACTAAAAATACACGGTGAACTGCTGCATGTCTAATCATGGAGCTGGAAGGCATTTCTTGGGAGATTGTTGAGAGATTGTTCCTGGCATTCCAAAATGCAACTATGGTGTACTGGGAACACCACACTCATTTGTAGAGTTGAGTACATCAGCTGCAGGCTTGTTTGTTGCACATGTCAAAACCCAATTGTGAACCATGAAGGACTGACTCCCGGCTTCCTCGTGTGGTTGCTTAGCAATAACCACCAATCTGTTTTTTCTTGAGATTCTCTACTTTGCTCATTCATGGGATTTGTGCCAGCCTGCATGGGTGACTGTATATCTGCCTGCACTCAGCGTGCGTCACGACAAGTCCATCGCACTTGCATGTTAAACCTCAGCTCAGGAACTGAAGCACTGAATGGTGACGCACTTGGAGCATTCTGGGCCTCGTTGATCGGGGGTTTGTGGAGGAGTGAGAAAGCCCCGGACATTCAGTATGTCACTCAGAGGAGAGCTGTGCCCCGGAGACCAGATGGCGGGGTGACTGGCTAACTGTGGGGCCACGTCTGGGTTATTCTGGTTGGCAGTGTCTGTGTGTGTGTTTCTAGGCTACAGATTTCTGACATTAGGAGCTTGGAATATTGTAGAATTAATTTTCCAATGCTGTAATGTTGAAATTAGGTCTCCAATTAACAGTTATTTTAATGATCAATTAATCTGTTGGTCATTTTGATTAGTTTCTTTCATTGTTTAGTCTATCAAATACCAGAAAATTGCAAAAAAATGGCCACCAAAAGATCTAAGAGCCCAAGATGATGTCTTGAAATAGCTTTTTTTTCAAACTAACAATCAAAAACCCAAAGATATTAAATTTGCAATTACATAAAGCAGAGAAAATATGTGGCATTTTTGTCTCATAAATTACTAATCACTAATGATTAATCAAAACTGCAGTTGAATGATTTTCTGTGGAGTAACTAAAGCGCAAACTGACACATTGACATCAGTAGAATTAAAGTGATCCAGACAGAGTCGCACAGTACTTCAAAGTACTGTATCTCTAAATGTGTCAGTAGGAAGTTTGTACGATATATGACACTAGGTTTTATTTGATCTGCAGAAACAATACAGTGTCAGTCTTTGAGCCTGATCCTGTTCTCCAGAATTTGGATTTTCTTTTTTTAATGCCACTTTTGTTCAGTCTCTTGAAGAGCTTGTCAGTACTTGGAGCTAACTTACTAGTTCTTTTATCTGGCTTTGACAGTAGTTTAACATTTCTATTCAAGGGGGGAAAAAAAACAGGACACTTTCAGTTCAGCTCGACAGCTGCGTCTGTTGCCAGCCCGTCAGGCCCCGGCAGAGGATCTTGAGGATCAGTTTGATTCTCTAATCAAAGACTTCCACTGCCTTTGTTAGCATGACCCAGGCTGTGAGCCAGAGGCTCCACAATAAAACACAACGTAAACAGAAAACACTAAGGCAGTCTATTCTCTCCCAGCAATTTACTGGCTCCAAAGTACATGATATAAAAAGTAGATTGTGTTATGCAGAATGGCCTCAATTTTACTTCATCGTTTTGTAATGACTCATGTTTGTGTGGCGTCAATGCAAAACAGTAAGCTTTTCCTTGCTTCCTGTATCCTCAAATAAGGCATACAGAATGAGTACTTCCATTAACTTCAGAAATGTTCATTCTTTATTTGGAATGAGAGGAATGCTGGTTGACGGTCTGAGATGGATCCTGTTTTACACTCCATTGAGTAGCAAGCTGCACTTGTTTTCTGCCCTCCTGGACGCTATTATTTGGGTGTATGTGTGTGTGTGTGTGTGTTCAGTTTAAAAGGTTGACTGACCTTGAGAGGCCTAGCGTCCCAGTAAGAATCACTCTCTCATCTCCTGACCAATCAAATACGGTAACACTGGACCCTCCTGGGAACCATGAAATTTACTCGAAAACGCCCTGACAGCCTGAAGAGCGGTGGTGAAATCACAACTCTGTTCAGCAGCCCTCCTGAGACGTGTGCTAAAAGCTCCTCTTGTACCTCACTTTGCACTGGCCCACTTAAAGCAAGGGCTGAACTGGTATCTGAATGCATCGTGTGTATGAATGGGGCGCTCACAGACATGCTGAAGCAGTCTGTACGTTCCAGTTTGAAGGATTCAAGACCTGGGGTAAATCTTAAATATATTCACACCCTGATCTCCTCACAGAAGTGCCTAAGAGAGAGTCTTACCAGGCCTATCAGGTACGGACTTCCTGCGTCACCCAGGAGGTGAGAGGTGAAGCTCTGAAAGGCGACCGCTGTTGCTCTCCGAGTGGGAATAACGACAAACTGTACAGAGATGGAGAGACAGTGAAATATGCATGAGATCATGTAAGGTGATGAAGAGACAGAGGTAGAAAGATTCACTCAGCCATGTTAAAACAACCCCTGCAGTCTTCAATTATGCACCCAGAGCCCACCTCACCGGGGCGGGATACAGACAGAGCTGTCAGTCACGGTGAGAATGTCAGTAATGGCCTGTCTCTGTCTTTACATACTCACCACAGTCTCCAACCTAATTACAAATTAAGGAGCTAGTTGGTACACCCACCTTACTGGATGTCTAATTTCATTTGGCTCACTGTTTTCACTTTTTGAGACCAAAACATTTACATTTCTTCAGAGAAAGGGCTCCCCTCCGTTTGTTTCCATGAGCGCAGTGTGAATCAATTTCAGCAGAGGCAGTAATTATCAACTCCACCCGAGCTGTAGCCTACAGAGTCAGAGCCCACTCACACTTTTCACAACTCAAAATAAGACGCTGCGTCTAATGGGAACATTTGGTATGGTGTGTTGCTGGAATTTCCACTGACCCAGTGGATAAGTATAGGTTCTCAGTACTTACCATTAAAATGTCTGCTGTTATGGCCCAGTTCAGGAAGAGCAGCGTCTCTCCTATGAAGATGCAAACCTAAAATGAAGAGGGAGAAATTGTACATTTAGCATTGCTAATCAAGATCAGCCAATTTCCGCTGCACAAAAGACTGGTAACAAAACACAAAGCCAAAAGAGGAGGTTTGTGTTGCAGATATTGCTACCGTGTGTGGGAATCTGCTGCTGAATAAAAAGTGCTTTGGTTGCTGTGGTTTAAAAACATGTTATTATGCTGTGGCCCAATTATATGTGGATGTGCAGGCCTTCATTTTGGTCCCACTGAGCCGAGTATTTAGCCGACGAGCTGAAAAACAGCACAGGATGATAAGGATTGTTTATCCTTGACAGAGCCATATATTAAATCTGGAAACATTTTAACACTTCCTAAGTTTAGATCCAGCTGCAAGATCTGAATTTATGTCCAACTTCTGAATGGGTGTGGGAGCTGAAAATGTAAACTTTAAATAACACGGTGGGGTTGACATACGGCATTTTATATGTACAGTACATGTGGGCTACTGTATGCACACAGGCTGGTAGCAGCTGGTGTTGCTATTTGGCCACTTTCTTAAAAACAGACCCAGAGGGATTTGGTTGCAATGGAATCTTGTGTATCTGTATTGGCTGGTTTAGTCTGGCGCAGTTTAACACGACCAGTTGATGTGTGTTTCCTGCTTGGGAATAACCCTTCTGCCAGTGTGCCAGACCTACAGAACAGCACAGAGTGCTACAGAAGCAGCCTGACAGCGAAGATGTAGACACGTCTGTTGTGAGAGCTGCAAACCAGACACTGTGACCAACATGTTGTCTCTTAGAAGAGAGAAGTCTTTCTTCAGATTGGCTGAGTGTTGACGAGACAACAGCTGTGAGAGGTCAATCGGCCTCGACAGCAGAGCCGACCGTTACAACCACATTACGCCTTATAATATGACACATCTGTCAGTGCTTTGCCATGAAACCTGAGCTGATCACTTACAACTGTTGCTGTACTGTAAGATGATTTAATATTGTACAGTGGAGCGGTCCGAGAACACCTTGGCTGCATGAATAAGGGGAAATCCTTGTATCTGTTATCTTTTTGGTACAAAGATATAAACCAGGAGAAATTTGAGAGTATCAGCTCTTTCTGTCACACATCATTATGTATAAAATCGAGTTGGACAGATCTGTAATCATGTAATTAATATGGATACTTCCGCACCTTAGTGTCTAATTGGAGTCGTAAGTCATACCTGTGTCAAACACCTGATAAATGATAATGTGCCTTTGACATGATAGGAGTTCATATAAATTTGAATTCATTGAATCAAAATCACCACTTAGACAAGTAATTATTTGTCAATTAGCCATTTAAAGTAATTAATATGGTTGTTCTTGAATATGTTCATTCTTTTTTGGTTTGGTTGAGATTGTGTGTTCATACATTTTATGAATACAATCTTGCAGAGTAACAACCTAAACAAACAAACAAACTGATCCAGTAGCAAAACGCCATGAAGTCAGAGGCCAGATTTGCCAAGGTCAACCAAGGTCACATATTTAGGATATGGAAGCTTGTTTGTTATGTTTGCTTACACGCATGGGAAATATTTTCCATCTTTTCCCACTTTTCAGCATTATTACTGGCCAACTTGTTGAGGGTCAGTTCCTATTCCTTTGTCTCTGATAAGTGAGAAATGCACGCTCAGTGAGTCCAACTGCCCAAAGTGCATTGTTTCAGGGTAGTGATTGTTAAGTTGCACCCTTCCTGCTTTACAAGGCAATTAGACACGCAAGGTCTCTGCTTATTGGCCTTAGACTCTTAACTTTTGGCTGGATGAGCAGCAATTCTAAAGGCCATCTCAATCAAACCTGCAATTAAGGTTATTCATTATGAGGAGCAACAGCCACACATTGCAATCAACTGGCGTCAGGCAAGGTAGGGCCGCGCGATATGATGATATTTATCATGTCACAATAGAAAAACATTGATTGTTTCATATTATGCTCTATTGTTTATTTTGTTGTGTCACAAACCACACTCTTTACAGCAATATTTTTGTCATTTGGAGTCTGTCCATCTTTTGGATTACATTAATAAATGACTCTTATTGACTTTTTACTCGCAAAGCTTTTATGGCACTTATAGTACCGTACAGAGTGTAGCTGTCATCGACTCGAGGACTTCACCTGGTTCACTGTCTCTCCTCTGCTCTGCTGTGTATGCAGCACACAAATTAGCACAAAAATTAGGTAAATAACAAATAAACATAGTCTCTACTGCAGGGGTCTCAAACTTAAACTACCTGGAGGTTTCCAGTCTTGTCACAAGGGGGCCACTTTAAGTATTTCAAAAAAAAAAGTTCAACTGTTCAACACTTCTCAACATTTACTATTTACAGTCATTCCTGGCTTTTCTTGTCTAATGCTTGCTGCCAGACACCTGGCAGCGCATATTCTCAGACAGCTGAGCCACATTTGCTCAGAGGGAGTTGGCAGTTGAAACCCTCAGTATGGCTTAAAGATGGACATTACTAAGTCTAGACCTGGACTTTGATTTATTGAACTTCATGGTAGAGAATAGTTTTTCACAAAGATATGTGCTTCCAAAAAGGCACATGGTCGGCTTGAACATTCTTCAAAGCTCTGGGAAGGATGGGGGTAATTCTCTCAGAAATTGTCCAAACATGTCTGCTTTTCTATTTACCTCTCTGAACTTTGAGGCTTTGAGCACAGATTTGCACTGCAGGTCAACGAGCTCCATTTGTAGCACACTGGGGGCATTTTGCACCTCAAAGGAGAAGGGGTCTACAAAAATTTGGAAAGTGGCACTGTGTGTCTTGAAGTCTGCAAACCGCTGCTCAAATTTCTGCTGTAGCTTCTCAATGGCTTTCCATTACTAAATGACATTTTCAAAAGCTGCAGTGACAAGCTGACTTGGGCTCTGCAACTTCAGATTGAGTGTGTTCAGCTCCTGTGTGATGTCAACTAGAAAAGCTAGGTCCGTCAGCCATTTAGGATCATCAAGTTCAGAAAGAGCCATCCTACCCTCCTCCATGAAGGTCTTTACTTCTGTTCTCAACTCAAAAAACCTCTTCAGGACATTTCCCCTGCTGAGCCAACCTCTCCTCTGTGAAGTACAGAACATCGCCATATGCTGAGTCAATTTCCTCGAATAAGGCACGGAACTGGTGGTGCTGTGAGCCCTCGGATCTTACATAACTGATGCATTTCACGACGACCACATTGTCAAACTTAAGGCACTTGCTGCAAAGTGCCTGCTGATGAATAATGCAGTGCAGAGCAATCGCAGAATCTGCATCTTCCTCCTCCAACTTTCTTTGAACCAGCGCTACCAGTTCGTTTCTCCTCCCTGTCATTGACGCTGCGCTGTCTGTGATTATTCAGACCAGACAGACCAGCGCCTTCAATTGTGTCACACAGTTACTGAAATATATCCTTGGCTGTAGTATGGCCTTGCATCTCACTAAGTAACTCTTCTGTCACTTTGAAATGGTCATTAATACCACAGACAAAAATGGCAAGCTGAGCATTATCACTTACGTCAGCGCTATCGTCGAGAGCCACCGAGTATGCACTGAAACTTTTGGCTTTGTCACGTAACTGATCATAAATGTCACTTGATAGTTCATTAATCCACTTGGCCACTGTGTTGGCTGACAGACTGATGTTGCTGAATTGACTCCTCTTTTCTGGACTGACAAATTTGCAACTCGCAGCATGCAGTCTTTTAGAAACTGGCCTTCACTAAATGGCTTTCCCGCTCACTCAACTGCCGCATCGGCTTCCTTGCTTGCTTTCTGGAAGAGATTTTGTTGCATCGATAACCTGTCCTTAGCTGTGTAGCTCTATTCTTCCTCTCATCTCCCTGGTGCTTTGCATACTGCTCTGCATGTTTAGTTGAATAATGGTGCTTGAGGTTATATTCTTTTAGTATGGCAATTTTTTCTTTGCATATGAGGCAGGTGGCATTTCCATTGAACTTGATGAAAAAATAATCCATCTCCCACTTCTCCTGAAACTGCCTGTGCTCTTCATCAACTTTTCTTTTGGCTTTTGAAAGAGACATCTTGACTGAACATTGAAAGATAACGTTAGCATGCCAAATGTTTTTTCTTTCCACTTGGTTTCACTCAGTGCTCACAATGACTCATTTGCATGAGAGAACTTGCAGGCAGATTTCACTATAATTTGATATCAAGTGGCAGGCTGTATGAAGTTGTGTGGGGGGCCGTGTCTGGCCCGCAGGCCTGGAGTTTGAGACCCTCTACTGCGTTTTGCTGTCATTTATGGTCGCACTACTCTGAACCAAGTGACTCGAGTTCATGACAACTACGCTGGTTATGTTTTGGTCATATTGCACTGCTCTAAGGCAAGGTGTCCTCTGACTCCTTTATTCCAAATTCAAACATTAACCCCACCCCAATGAGCTTTCTCTTGTTAGATTGATTGTCAGACTTTCCCTTTTAATGCTCAGATCTTTAGGCTAATCCATAATTTGTCAGAGGGGCATTTTTCACTGGGTTCCTGTTGATTCTTGGAAGTAGCAAAGCAAAATCAGGCTTAATTACAACTCCCTCCACTGTTCGATTAACACACACTCAGGGTTGGGAGGGTTACTTTGAAAATGTATTCTGATACAGTTACTAATTACCTATTAAAAGACCAGAGAAAATAAGTGTATTTTATAAGACAACAGAACAATGTAACCGTAGAAAAGAAAAGTAAAAATTGGTTTTCGTTAAGTAAATTCAGGCAGCAGCCGATAGACCTGCAATGAAAGTGCACAACTCACGATGATTACAGAGAACATTCTCAGGGAAAGCCTCTGACAAAACAGCACTTGGCCCACCGGCTGTGTGCAGCTATCACACAGGCATACTGTATGTCGCAGCAGGGGAAGACCCCCCGCCGGGTATTCGTGACCACTCTACGAGAGCTTTGTCCTCCTCCACTGCTCTTCTCAGAGGAATGGCAGTGGCAGACATATGTGCAGCAGCATCATGTCCTTTTATTCAGTTCTATCTGCCTGATACGAGTTTTCTCTAACTCATTCAGTAGTGAATGTGCTCGGCGACCAGGTGGCACGTTACGCACACACAGTCATCTCAGCGGAGAGCCCTATCTGTGCTACAAGCTGTCATATACTTAAGCTCTCTTTTAACTTATTTGCACAAGTCTTTGGGACTGCCACAGAGCATAACGACCATCCCTGCCTACTCTCCCAACATAAGTTCACTGTGTGTGAAGTGGGTGTATGTGAGCCTGCTGTGCACACCTGTGTGTGCCATGTGGTATCATCCTCTACCCACACCATCGAGGATCAGTGAGTTATTTTGCCCTCTCGTTCGTGCTTTGCTTATGTTTGGGACTTTTACAGGGCATGGTAGCATATCATTCTTTATTTTAAAATGTATTTTAAAATCGTAATCCTGGTAATAATCCTCATTTTCACTGAATGTATCAGTAATCTGATTATGTCGTTTTTTTCTGTAACTTTAATGGAATACAGTCACCTTTTTTGTGTATCCTAATTAAATAACGCCGGTCTGTGTATTCCGTTACTCCTCAAGCTTGCACACAATATACACAAGATTTACAGGAAATGACCCTTACATAAGCTCCTACGATACTCTTCTTGGCCACCACGAAGATGAGGCAGATGAAGATGGCCGAGCCCAGCATGCTGACAGCACACACGAGCGGATCGGCTCGCTCAGTCCTCTGGCGGCACAGACGCGTGGTGGCCGCCCCGATGACCACGCCTAACAGCCCCGTCACACAGGTGATCGCCCCGAAGATCAGACTAGAAAGGAGAGCAGAGAAGAGAAGAAAAAACTGTTACTTCATTCATACATATATTTATTCAACAGAGCTACAGCTCAGTGTATAATACATCCTAAAGCCAGTTCACCCTGCTTTCTACTTGTGGTGCACAAAGGATGCCGGTATCTTTCTTTTTTAGGTTTCAGATTACACCAGTCAAACAGAAACGGCAATGACTTCAAAACCTGCACCCTGTGGTTAGTCATTAACCTCTCACCTGTCTGTGCTACTGCAGCTGTCTTTTGTGCAGGCCTCTGCTGTCTTCTGCACCACCTGGGCTCTGGTCAGGTACACAGGGATCCAGATACCAAACGCACCCGTAGCAAAGGACACTGAAGAAGACGCCAGCGAGGAGAACACGTAGCTCCGACTAGCCATGAAGAAACACACACACACACACAAAATCAAACAGGTGATTATCTTGGCTTATGTAAGAAAAAAAAATAAACAAAGTACTGCTATCTGTCATACAATCTCAAACATTTCACTTGCTCTGACTCTCTCTGTGTAAAACCCCTCTGATAACAATCACAAAAGAGAGTACAATAGGATTTGGGGAGATTATCGGGTTGGAATCACCTCTGAGGTGAGAAAATGAAATTAAAGCAGCTCTGATGCTATAAATGGCAAGTAAACTGGATGATATACAGCCAGGGCTGACGGTTTTATGTAGGAGACAAAAATAGCACACGGTTTAACGCTTTTCGTGTTTCCATTGGAGGTGAATGTGGGAGATTGTAAAAAGGTAAAAGTCACACTGTGCGCAAGATGAATTAATGTGGTCGCTCACCTAAAATAGTTCCAATAAACCTGCATGGCTACATTAACTAAAGAGTTAACAACATTTTAAAAAAAGAAAAGTAGCCCACAGGTCATATAATAACAAAAGCACACAGTGTCATGGATGCAAAGCTCCCTTCACAGTTCAGTAGTACTGCAGAGCAGTGGCAAGTGAATGATACTGGCTCACTGTGTCTTGTGTTGACATTTCCAAACCTCTAAGGGCTTGTATAGGCTAACCATGAGTAAATGTAGGCAAATAAGTGTGTATGTTTGTATCCAAAACCTGTAAAACCTATTCAAAAGATCTGATATATAACACAGGTTGCTTCTCTGACGTGTTAGCATGCATGGCTCTCGGTGACCTGCCAGGGAAACATCACCAGGCCAGTCCCCCAAAACCCAGTGTAATCCTTGAAGCTGAGCACAGGCCTTACTTCTTGGTGAGGGCCTTCATGTCACAGACCCATGAGGTGCGGGTCTTGATGCGTGCTCCCATCTGGTCGAGGCAGCCTCTCTTTGGCTCTGGCACGAACAGCAGGATCAGAGTCCCCGCCGTGATCCCAAAAAGTGGAGACACCTACCGGGACATGACAGCTCTATGAGTCTTCAGATCAGGTTAACACATCATCCTGACATGATATCCAGAGTGGGTCAGACTAGGGAGTGGTTTGGAGAGGGGATATGAGACAAAGAACATTGTGTTTACAATCTGAATGGACTGCCGATACGCCTGATATCCCATACAAGCCCTCTACAACTAAGAACATTCCCTCTGCTTACTCTGTTGGCTCTGTGTGTGTGTGTGTGTGTGTGTGTTTGTAAGCGTACAAGACTCTACAAGAGCTTTTTGGCTTTGAGAGCTGCTTTGTGAGCACTGCACCAGGGTGAAAACCTCATAAGTGCCCATCTGCTATTATATTCACCATCATCTTTTATGGGTTATGAGGTAGCATGTTTGTGCATGTGTGTGTATCTGTGTGGGGGAGACAGAGACAAAGACAAAAGGCAGGATGGGATGTGCGGGAGAGCATTTGTTCGACTCGTGTAAATAGCTCACAAAAGCAAAACCAATTTCATCTGTCAGATGAAATTTATCATATTATATTCTGTAACTTATTAAAGCCCATTTATATGCATAAGTGCTGTGGTACTATGTAACATGTCTGTGTATATGTGCAAGTTTTTCATTGAGGGAGTAATTCTGAGTCTGATGTGGCTCATATCGATGCAGTCTGCAATCTTCTTTTGCTTGCATGGCGCAACTTAATTGGATCGACAAGGTCTGCGTTATTAGTATTTTAAGAAATACTTTCACCAAGAGGCAGCTTAGTGCAAGATTCAGAGCTCATTTAATTTAAAAAAGAAAATAAACGTTTCCTTTTTTGCGCAACTTCTGCACTTAAGCCCCCTCATAATTATTCAACAAGACACTAGGAGACTGTGACCTTTGACCCGCGTCTCCCACAGGGCCCATTAGACACTTCCTGTATGGATGGTTGGCAATCAAACAAATTAGCTACTGCCCTCTCCTGCTCCTCCTTTCTATGCATCCCCCTTGTTCCTTCTTGCTGTCCACATTTTCGCTAAACAAGGAAGGTAGCTGGAACACGGCGGGCAAAAACAAACGGAAGCACTGCAATGTTTTTTCCTTAAAGCAGGATACTGGTGTAAAGAATCTGTTTCATGTCTTGGTATTTGTTTTCCTCCACATGCCACACCGGTGATTAATTGGCTTTGAGATTGTTTTATTGGAATGTCATTGTGACTGCTTTGGAACAAACTGCCCTGCTCTTTGTTATTTTTTTTAATGCTCCACCAAGACAAGAAGAAATGGACTTCCTGTTTCCTCAAACCCAGGGAGCTGTCATATCCAGGAATCTCTTCCACCATGACACGCTGAGGGAATGTTTAACGTCTTCCTTTAAATGTCAGTCGGTTCATAAGAACAGCTGGGCCATAATTTGTTTTAAGGATTTTAAAAGCTGACCCTGAAGTCAGCGGCTCCTGTGGAGTCCTGTTAGACCTTTCATTGGTTTCATTGGTTAGACCTTCCATTACGACTGGTATGCCTTATAGAGCTGTTCACTTCTAAAACATTTTGTCTTGCACTCAGTGGAGTCCCAGTAAAAAAGAGCTATGAAAACAGTGATTTATGCTCCTGATTTAACACCTGTGTCTGCTCCTATAAGCACACATTAAGTATGCCACTGCACAAAGCAGTCTAGTAAGGATTTTTTTTTGTTTGACACAATACACTATGAAGGTGTGACATGTCAGCACATTTTAACAGATAGATTTCTTGAGAGCTGAAATGAACCTTTGATTAATAGGGATCCAGCTTAATGCTCTTGGAGCTACATAGGGGCATTTTGTGAGCACGTACGTGGTAACAATGAGTCTTTGTGCCAAGTCAAACTGAAAGCTTGTTCCCCTAAGAGACCGGCCGATTTTAGCTATCTCTGCACAGCAGCTTCTCCTCAAATGCTTATCAGGGCTCCAGTGTCTTTCACTTGACATCATTGCACTTTCAATTGTTCTCATTTTTTATTGTTGTACAGTAGATGCAAGCTGGTGTTTATTGTGCCCTTTTGATGTCAAGACACACTTGATTGACCAAAAGCAAAAGACAGCACTCCTGAAAGTACCCAGAGTCCCCGCCGTGATCCTTAAAACTGGGGACACCTACCGGGACATTGTTCTCATTTTCTTTTGTTGTACAGTAGATGCAAGCTGGTGTTTATTGTGCCCTTTTGATGTCAAGACACATTTGATTGACCAAAAACAAAAGACAGCACTCCTGAAAGTACCTGGAAAAAGTATCAATTTCAGTTTAAGGAAGTATTTTTTTCACCCAAAGAGTGCAGAGAACAATGAAAACAAATGCAGAAACGTGATGCTAATTTTCATTAAGTTCCTGTAGTGAATAAAACACTATATACAGGTTGAGGAAGCACTGACACCTAGTTACATCAGTGAGGCCAACACCGATCCTCCTTCACTGAAGTCGACGTCCGTGGGTAAAGTCTAATGAAAGATTCATGTGTTTATAGCAAATGAGAAAGAAAGAGCCTTGAACTTTAATAGAAATCCACTTCCCTTGCTGCAGCCAGATCAAAACTCACTAAAGTATACAGCTTCTGAGTTTGAATATATTAGATGATGCTGACCGAGTTTGATGTTAAAATGTTTTTTTAATTATATTTATAAGATAATTATATTACATTTTTAAAAAGGGTCCTGAAGGAGGCAGAGGCCGATGCTGATGTTGATGTGTGTGAGAGTTGTTCAGCCTTTGGCTCTCTCTGTTCTGTCACTTCCCTGCAACGTCTGAGTCTGGACCTCCCGTTCAACCATGTGTGTCCTGTGGTGCTTCTGCCACCGCTGACCCCTCTGACCCCTGATCCATGACAGGCCTCACCACTGAGCCCTGCAGGAGGGGCTCTTCATCTGTCTTTTTGTGTGTGTGTGTGTGTGTGTGTGTGTGTGCAATGCTGGAGGATGATGGTGATGCCCTTACCCTCAGCGCCCAGTGCCAGTCTCCTGCAGCTTCCTTGGCGCAGGAGCCCAGGATGTAACCCAACCCACTGCAGGAAGACAGAAAGACTGTATATTAGCAACATCATATACATTACTCTGAACCTGCTCCACTGAGGTCTAACAGTGCACATTATATATAAAGTATATGAGTCAGTGTCCTGATTTGGCAGAGTGTGTCATTTCCATCACTTAAGCTTACACCTACATACTGTTTGTTGTCTGATTAAAGCTGCATTGAGTGTTTGGGCACTTGACATGGAGAGCTTATGACAGTGTTGCTGATCAAAGCACCAGTAGCAACTTGGCTAGCTGGTTTATTTGTGGACGTGTGATTTGTGCATGTAGTCACGAAATGCAGGTGCAATGTTTCCGCCTAGTAGCAAACAGAACATAGCGCTAACATGGTTGTCTAGCCAAAGGCTGGGTGTAATTGAATTCTATTGTATTTTACCTGGGTTAAAGGGCGTTTGTGTGTCATAAAGGGAAATAACAGTGAAATGCTTTGAGGGAAATGTTTCTAGATCAGATCAGATCAGATAAGCGCCTCTATGTTGTGATAAGCCTGTTAGAGCTGCAAGATAGCATCAGCATTTAAAGGACAAAGAGGATTCAAATAGTGACCTGAAGATATGAGCTGAGTTAAGTATGTTTAGTATGTGGGTATTCAAAACATTAATGCAACAGTGAGAAAAAAGCTAGTTAGTCTTTTATATTTGTTGGTTATCACCAGGACATGTACGGCCTCTAGTACTGTCAAACTTCTTGAGAAAGACACTGCTTTCTATGTTAACCCCAGACACTCTCATACAGGACAATTAAAATTACATTAAAATGAAATAAATCATATGATGTGGTCTTTGGAACGATTTGACATCACTCTCTACCTCCATTATAAAAACACTTAATAAGGGAATATGATTTGGAAGTATGGTGTTCATCCCTCTATTAGAGTTCAATAGATGTGGAGAATCAATGCCAAAACACACTGAAACCGTTCTGGAGTCTCGTGGTGGTGCAACACTTGACTACGACACTTGATGTTGGCTTTTCCTTTCATTTATCTCCAATCTGTAGCTTATTCTCACAGTTTATTAAGCCTTTTCACCAGAATTTATCAGTATGAATCACTCAAACTTCTTGATTTCTCAGAGCTCTTTTAAACAGTCTGTATGAGTGTACAGGGCCTCTGGCCAGGAGATGCTGTTTTCCATTAGAATAGCTGATTAGAGCAATAGATTCATGATCAAATGTAGCCAACGGGACTTTACAGTGGGTTCTTATCACCACTGTTAAAAGGCCAAAACATGTTTAACTGGTTTTACATCACACACACACATACTCACACACATACACAGTCAGAGCAAAGGGGGAAACGGTCTACGGTTGCGCTTCCATGTGGCTGATTATTTCTCCAAAAATAACACCACAGTATAACGGGCTCAGACAGTGTATGATATTTCCAGCGAGTGACTAACAGCTAATCTTATCAGAGTCCACCCAGAGAGTGTTTGGAAAGTTCAACACCAACAATAAACCTCCAGCATGAAAAATATGGTCACTTCAAACACCGGCGTCGCACAGGACCCGGTCCGTGGGGCCAAGCTGTAAAATTATGTGGATAAAAAAGAAAAAAAAGGAGGGCAGGGGAATCCATTTCCTGGGAATCCGGTCTAATTCCTGAGGTCATTTCCTGGAAACGGTCATAACAACTTCAGTAAAGACAAACAAGTAAGAGAGTGAATAGGATGTTTGACTGCACTTTACTGAGGTCCACTCTTTCACCTTCTATTGTCTACGTTGCTGGGCAGTTTACTGTGACCCAGACATTTTGGCAGTTCATAACACAACCACTCAGAGGGAAGTTTAGTCTTTCCTTTCCTCATTTGTCCAACTGTCCCCAAACATCTAAACTGATATGATTAGTGCACTCTGCCTGTTTTCTCATGAAAATAAGTTATATAACCATTCATCACTATGTTTTGCTCTGCAACAATAAGTGAAGTGACATGCTTTATATACATTATCTTAATGTAACACTACAGTCAGAGAGACTGCAGCACACTTCCTCTTTCCTTAGCATCTCCTTGATAACTATGTGATTCTGCATGCAGGAGCTGGAAAACAGCTCAAGCACATGCTGTTAAGCACTGTACTGTATAGAACGATAAACCTCAAGTGGCTCCCGCGCTGCATCTGACAGTACATTCATCTTTTATTACTTGGCTTTGTTTGTTTTCTCCCTGTGGCCCTTTTTCTGATTGAATGAACTGAAAAGGCTGGAGATTTGAGTTTAATAATACCTCCAACTCCCACACCCCCACGCCACATCTCCAAAAAGCCTCCCACCCTCCTTTAAGCTTCACATAGTCAATTGTAAGTTCTGGTTTTCTTTTTTTTTCTGCCGGGTGCCTGAGCTTTTTGTGTGACTGTCTGGAAAAAAAAAAGAGCCAGATAGGAGCGAGCCCGAGCTTTTTCTGTGTCAGGATTATTTCAATTATCTATGCTAATTCTCTGGATTCCTTTTGCACCTTTGGACTGAAGAACAGGCTGGATTGGATGAAATGACTATGCTATTTAACATAATCACAGAGCTATATGAGCAATAGTCTCTTAAACATCCGCATGAATAACATCTCCCAGAATAGATCATACATCTTTGTTGTTTGCAGGTGTCTGTTTCCTGAGTACCGGATCTGTCTGCCTCTTACCTTCCCAGGGGGATGGCCAGGTAGAACACGGAGAGCATCATCGTGCGGCTGTTATTAGTGAACAGGTCTCCTATGATGGTTGGAGAGATGGAGGAGTAGCTGGACTCACCGATACCCACCAGTCCCCTGGAGAGTACAAACAGCCAGTAGTACTGCAGAGAGAGAGATAAAGAGAAAGAGGACCTGTGAGTTTTGTTGTCAAGCTCTGCAGGAAACTTTTTGTCAAAGCCTAGTGAAAACCCAACGACCATTTTTTTGTTTTCCTCACTGACTTTTCATTATTGTCATTACAATTTATTACAGGCTTGATTTATATCAGGCTTGCAAAGCACACACTGTAAAAGATGCAATTACCAGCATTCAGCCCCTAAAGCTTACTGATTCAGCATCAAAGTGTGCTGGTGCTGACAACTCATGACTGACGTGTGCCTACCAGACAATCAGAGGTGGACACTCCTGAAGCTTACATGCAAGGCTGAACAATGGATTATCACACATGTGAAACACACCACAGGTATGTGTTTCTTTATTAATGAGAAGCGATGAGTTTCACAAGCTTAATCCCATAATTTAGCTGCTTTGGTGCACAACACACAAACAAACAGGCTACATACTGTAGCTTTGAGTTTGAACTGCATTTACATGTTCAGATTTGTAGAGATAGTTGAGGTTATCTTGATCAACCTATCACCCATCAAAAGTCACATCATGTAATTATGAAATAGAATCATAATATGTTTACTCCTATTTAAATTATATTAAATTACCATGGCTTATTATCTCCTATCACACGCAATCAACTGATAAATAAAATGATGAATGCTTTAAAGGCTTTTATAGGAGCTTGCACGCTGGCGGGGGCACCTGTGTAGGCAGCTGGATTGTTAACTGTTTCCATGGCAACCACTACTCACTAGATACAGACTCCCATGTCTGCTTGTGATGCTGCAAAGAAATCTGGTTCCCCCACACACTGAAATGATGCAAAATGCAAATTTTGGCCACTTATTTGCTTATTGTAGGTCAGTCCCATGACTAGGATGACATGTGTAACTTATTCATGATGTAATTAACTCACATTGTTTGATGGTAACATATAGTCATTTGTATTTTTCAAGAGATTTTCCTTCCTTGTTAGCTTTTCTTACAACATTTCTCTATTTCCACCTTTGACATATGCAAGCCCATTGTGGGCTCTAATAATGTGTGTGTGTGTGTGTGATAAGGTTACACTCTGTTGTGTTTGTCAGCTGTAAAAAGAGATTAATGTAGGTGTTGTAGGTAGCAGAGGCAGAGCTAAAACGGTGACCTCTGAGCTGACCTCAGCTCACAGCCGTCAGTCCAGGCTTCATGCTGGTGGATGGGACATTGTGTCACAAGGTCGTACACACAGCCATCAAACATCCCCTGGAGACTACACCACACACACACACACACACACACACACACACACACATACACACCTCACTGTAAGATGACACGCAAGGAACGCATCCCACAACTATCTTTACTGTGGCATTCGCCTGTATTATTTTCAGTGATGTGTGTTTGCCTTTAACTGTTTTTGCCAACTTTTGGTTCTGAATTATATCTAAAAAAACTCAACTCTGCTTTCACTGCTTTATACATGTATCTTTGTGTTTGTTACATTGTTTCGAACGATTTACAGCGAGTCTATTTTCTTCTTTTAATGGCCCCTCGTTTAGTGGGATCATGATGGTAGCTCTCCTTGTGTGTGTGGTCACCAGAATACCATCGGCCCTTGGAACAGAAGTGCTAGCAGCAGTGACAACAACAAGAAAAACTCCAGGCAGCAATGCCAGGAAAGCGCCACAAAAATGAGGTTCAGAAACTGTAAACGCAGATTGAAGAGTAGGAAGAGATAAAAGAGAAGAAGGAGGTTTTGGATGGTTTTCAAACTCTTCTCACACGGTTTAAAGAAAAATCTTCAACATGAATCATAACAGTTGTCCACTGGATGTTTTTTTAAAATGTCCAGAAGAGTTTTAATTCAGTATGACCTATCATATAAAACATTTGGCAAATCCTGAATACAATATTCATAAAGGATTTAGAAAAAGTGCTCTTGCCATTTAATGTTTTGCATTATTGATAGCACAGCGTGCCTCCTTTTAATGCACAGAAAGAGAATATACCTCTGTAATGAGACACAGGATGCTTGATGCTAATTATTGAGAGAAATGGCACATTGGATTATGCCACTTTGACTCATTTAAAATCTGTTCTTAGTTTACAATTATCATTATCAATTTCCTCAGTCCTTTCAAGGAGATACTTTGTACTGAAGAGTTATAACTTACAACCCATTTTGTCTCTAACTGTGTCATCCACTTCTATTTACTTTTCCTACAGCACATGGACCAATGTGCCAAAACTAAATGGTCTGTTTTTTACAGGTCAGCAGCTACTAGATTCATTCTATTGTTTTAATACAATTTAATTAATGAGAGTGTAGTTTTATTCCTACTAGGTTTAAGTTAAGGCTGCACTATGAGCTACAAGAGCAGAGATGTACCTCTACCAACATCATGACAGCTGACTGACACAATCTGAGGTTCTGTAAAGTACCAACATTCACTGGTCGTTATAAAATACTACAGCGATAACGATGATAATCATCATAAAATTGATAAATTGTTTTAATAATAATAATGGATCATCAATCCATGCAGCCAGGCCTTATTATAACAATAGCAGTTGAGTGGTCATTATCCTTGTCTCACTGTCTTTATATTCATGAGATAATACTCAATGCAATGAGTCTTGCTTTCCTCTGGATAAAATTATAATTAGAGATGAACTTGGAGATAATAGAAAGTAAATGCATGTTATCAAAGAAGTGCAGGATATTCCGTTTTTTGGCTCACCGTCAGGAACTGCAGGCCACAGACCGCCGCTGCTTTGTTTCAAATTTCGAATGACCTACAAGTGATCACTGTATGACGATAATCTGTTGTAGTCATGCAGGAAAAAAGTAAGACATTTCACCTCGTGACAGCTGTAAATATCTGTTACGTAAGATGTGAATTCCGTATCTGCTGCAAATCCTTGCAAAATGCCCCAGAGTGTCTTAAATGCGTAATGATAGGACTCAGTTGTAAGTGGCTATTAAAATTTCATTGCATGTCATGTCTTTCATCTCTCATGGCGACAGTGCCGTAGAGCTGTTACGTAAGAGCCATTTACTCTTGTCTCATTTGATTGGCACACTCAGGAACATGTCTTGAGGGCGGAGTTAAAGTTTGAGGCAAAGGACTGTGGGTGCTGATGATCCCTTCCCGTCTCCTCAACAGCAGTCAGTGGCATTTGTGGCATTTGTCAGAGGGGAAGAGGCCCTTGGCCAGAAGCTGCCTGAATGCATTTCCTACTTAAGCGAATGACTGCCATCTTGTCTCCTAGAAGTCGAGTCTATAGGGGATTTAAGACAAAGGACGCCCTCCTGAGATCATCAACATACACACATCTCTGAGCTGTCATTCCCTTCCACAGCTCTGGGCTGAAGAGCCTTGGCAGTGGACGGGCTTACTCACTGGAGACACGACACAGTGGGGCCTCGTGGCGTTGCTCTGCAGACATGCTATCGCCGCATAAATTTGACTAGCTTAGCTTTTAATGCCATCCCTGCTTGTCGAGTGACTTCAGATTGTCAGTTTCTACAATCTTTATTACAACTATCCATCAAGATGGGCTAGCGTACACACCCACGCATACATGTACAGAACCTTTTACTGTGATGGTTACTCTCAGCGGGATACCCTTCCCCCATGTCATCACCCCCTAGAATAATGTCATTGTTTAATGCATTGTTTAAATACCGCCCAGCACACAGGGGCTTTTAAAGATATGGAATCGAAATCCACTTGTCAGGGGGCAGTGAAACGAAAGAGTCTTATCTTCTAAAGCATTGTAATTGAGACAACTCTGAGGCATGAGCCTTCATTAGTTGATTGTCTGGTAGCCAGCGAGCGAGAGAGAGAGACATAAAGAATGCCTACAAAGCAGAAGCGAAGCGGGTGTCCGGCTTAACGAGCGTGTCATTTCATTTCACTAGCCTTAACATCAAGCATATCCAGATCATAACAGAATAATTAGCTCGCCAGTGTCGACCATATCACAAGGACGACGGTCTAATAGAATTACATTTGAGCTCTTGTGCCGCGCTTATTCTACAGCTCCTGTCAGAGCCATGCCATACCTCTTTACTGATGAAGGAGCTCGACAGAGTAACAATGGACCAGAAGAAAATGCCACAGCTCAGGATGACCTTTCTGTTGAAGCGGTCGCCCAGGTAACCGAAGATCGGAGCTGCCACCATGAAGCTGCAGATGAAGACTGCGGAAGGAAAAGAGAATAAAGAAAATGTTACTTTGGTGACAGAAAATGATTGAGCTATTCACAGTGCTGTGTTATTTCATTGCACTATGCTGTAAAGATCCTTGAATTCCTAATGCGCTAAGCCAAGTATTTCAGCTCGCAAGTCCATTTATTAAGCCAGGTCTGTCCAGATCAACTGTGTGATACCAGCCGGCCAGAGACACAGTGAAGGACTGCCAGAGGACACCTCCATTCAACTTCAACCAATTAGGATTCCATTACACTTCACCCACACTTACTACAAGAAACCTGACAAAGGAATATTAAATACAGATGATACAGCAGTAGGAAATGTCACTGAGAAAGGTGGTGCGGGTTGTAAAGGATTTAATTTGTGAAGAGAGAGGAGAGGAGAGGAGAGGAGAGGAGAGGAGAGGAGAGGAGAGGAGAGGGAGTTGTGCAAATGCAGTGCTACAGATTGGAATATGGCCCGACACAGTAGCTCTTAAAAGAAACAGAGGGTGAGAAAAGAGACACAGATACGCTCATGTGTTGTCAGTTTGTTTATATCATACTTATCTAAAATGTGGTGGAGGAAAAAGTCAGTAATAAAACATGTCAGGGACAATTAATAGCAGCATATCACACACGAGCACTGATTCTTTCACACAGCATTCTAGGGAGAGGACCGCAGTGGCTGTCAGGCCATAAATAATTCCTCCATCTTAATTTCTTACAACTGAACTTATGTCCTGGTGAAAGAAACACAAGTGCTTTAAAATGTGTTCGCCTAATTGCCCCACTGCTGACTGGACAACTACGCCTCATTCTCAGAGCTTTTAGTCAATATTTATGAGGAGGACCAACCCAAACAGACGTGAATTTTTAATGCTCTCAAACTGAGTTTTGTGTCTTTGCAGAGGAGAAAGGGCAGAGATGTTACTCTTGACAGCAGCAAGGGGAGCTCGGGAGGCAGGCTGGAGTGTTTTGACATATCATCAGCATAAACATACAGAAGAGGAAGGGAGGAGAGGAGATGAGAGGGAAAAGAGAGGAGGGGGGTGTTATATAAGACATGGGCATCCCAGTCCCACAGCTGCTGAGGCCAACCAACAGGATAAGGGACAGAAATCAGATTATAACGTAACTGTAGTTATGAACAATGTGATGTTATTGTATAATAAAAAGAAAAATATGTCCTTTTGTAACCTTATTTTGGGAAACGTAACTGCAAAGAAGAGTAAAATCAATCATGTTATGTTACTTTGTTGCAGGTATTTGCATGAACTCTCTTTGGGCAGCTAGTTAAGTTCACTATGCACTGCACTGCAGTATGCGTAACAATCAGTGCGTGTTTTGTTTGAAAATGACTTGAAAATGAAACAAAGGGTGGAAAAACCTGTAAAAACTAAGCAGCAACATGCACATAAAAACACATCAAATAGAATATAGTTCTGAAAGAATGTGAGATGAAGTTCTTCTGTCAGTACTCATTCTTATAAAGCTGCATTCAACCAATAAGATATGATTTTATCAAAAGACTAGTTCATTTCAAAGGTACTGATGATCAGCCTGAGAATGAAAACAGATATACTGATATGTAGTGCAATCAGAGTGCCAGTGATTCATGCATTTATGTGATATTCAATAAATTCTTAAACAACCACTGGCTCATTTTCTAACCTGGCAAATGAAAATGAGATTTTAACACCACCACAAAGGAAAAATGAAAACTCTGACCCTCTGTTACTCTATTAATTAACTAACTATTATTATTTCACAAAAAGCACGTCCATTAAATTGATGAACCTTTGCATTTATTGTTTGAGGCAGGTTTGCGTTAAAAAAGATTCACAACTCTATGAAATTATTATGTCTAAAGACAGAAATTAATATTATAATAATACATCAATGGGTATAAAATCAAAACTGCCGGCTAGACTTTCTGTTTAACTGATATTTCCTGCAAAACACTGGAATGCCTCCATCTCGGTAAAATGCAGGTGTTATTCTGGGTGTGACCTCACTATGTCATTTTGAGAAAAAAAATCCCACATCATAATGAAATGTAATTTAAAATCTAATTTAAAACTAATTTGCACTATTACTAATGAATGAATCAATTACATTTGCAGTTTTCAAATGTCCTGGGATAACTGTATCTCTCCCACCTTGTCTCCCTCATTTTGCCTGCATTTCCCTCCTTCTCTCTCTTTCTGCAGCCTCCATCATGAGCATTTATATTGCTAAGTGCTGCAGGTCTATTGTGCAACGTTAAATGACTCTGATGACTGCTCTGTGCAGGTCCGGCTCTCTAAAGAGCTTTACCAACTCACCCTGCAGCCACAGCACCGCTGGAGAAACCCATGCATGCACACACGCACACAAAAACACACGCACAAACACACATAGAGCGGGGTGTTCTGCAGTGCATGTGGTAGATAAGAGTGGGGAGAGGTCCACAATCATACACCACCAGCTGGTCCACGTGGATTTTAAAAGCCAGGGGCCAGAAATACATATCCTCACATCATTAACTGGCCTATTTTAAGTCATTAGTGGGACCACACATCACCATCGCTCTGTGTGTCTTTATTTCATGTTATTTTGTGATTTGTGGATAAGCTACGGCATTTTCTCATGGTTCATTATCACGTTTTAGCAGTGTCAGCACATGGGAACGAAGTCAGGTCTTGACTGTGTGTTCACAGTTATTTAATGCTAACCTTGCTGCTGAGTGAGGGAAAGGAGCCTCATGTTTATATTGGTCTAATATCTTGCATGGTTGGTGTATGTTTAGCTTCAGTGTAAGCAAAAGCTAACGAGGAGATAGCACCTACTCCTTGGTATAAAACTCCGTATGAACAAAATCCAAACAAATGTCTATACTATTTCTAGAAAAAGCACAATTTGGATCCAACATTCATGTCGACTGAGCAGCCCAACAGAGTAAGTGTGCAGTGACTGCCAGATAAACATTTTCTCACAAAGCTGCTTTGAACTCTAACAGATGAATATGGTGATGAATTACTACCACACTTGAGTTGCAAGCAGATGCTTTATTTACTTGACACGAGGCACAGGGGAATAAGTCGGGTTGTTATTTTAAGAAATAATCAGATACACCTTTCCACAGAATCAGGGAGCTTTAGTTTCAGATTCTTTCCAATCAGGGTCAGCAATGACAAGCGACAACAGTGTGACCTAATATGTACTGTAGATCTACAAGAGACTGACGTATTTGAAACGTGCAGTGCCAATAAGACATATTTCCTGTGCTGCACAATACGATATACAGTATAACATGGATTCACAAAGGAAACACATGATTCCTTTCATTCTATAAAAATCAACAGGAAACTGTCATGGCGTCATTTTGATGTAATTAATCCTGTGTTACACTAAATATATTAGTGCATATATAGATAGAAGGATAATCTGCATTATATATAAAACCCGTAGTGTCACTAAGACCGGATGCACGAGTAACCTTTGTAGAGGCTCATCTGCTCCCAGGAAATGCTCCGTCACTACAAAGACCGTCTATGAGACGCTCACACTGCTCCCGTGTCAGTCTCCATCGAAGGCTGCAAACCTTCAGAGGCTCACATAGAGAAATCTGTCATGCTCGGAAACAGCGATTTCCTCCCTCTAGTGCAGCTAATTTTGACGGATCTTTTATGATCTTTTTAAAAATAAACGAACACTCAAAAACATTATCACATCATTCAGTTCACCGTCTGCAGAAGACTGAATGTTACCCATGCAGCATAATCTGCAATGCAGACCAACTGTTTGGCTCCATTAACAAGCGTGGACACATTGACAAGAAAATAAATGTGTTCAGTCTATTTCAAGACACCGTAGGGAGGACAAACAAACCATGACTAACAATAAGTCTCCACAGAAGCATGGTCACACCCAAATTCTCAGTGCAGGCAGTGTGAATTGCAAACCCCAATGGCACAAGTTCAATTGATTCATAACTCAATCTGCAGAGGATGTGTGTCAATATGCGGTCTTAAACACCTTAAATGGCCTTGTCGAACAGGCTGTTCACTAGGGGTGTAAAGGTTTGATTGACATACAATAAACAGCTTTTGAATATGAAAAATAAAATGCTGCCTGTCCACGTAAGTCACATTCCTCAGCTACCACACCATTGTCTCTCTCTTTATTCTTGTTTATGCAGTGGAAACCATGAGCCCACATGTTTGTGTGATCTCCAAGTGCCGTCGGAGATAAGCCCTGGCACATCACCAAAGATGGCAATCTCTCATTAAATAAAGTGCATACAGTATGTAACAAAGATGCAGTAGGAAAAACCAAACAGCGATGAGTTGATGTTTGGATCGAACACCACGAATATACACTGTGGACGTTTACACCGCGGACCAAAAGGGAGGAACAGCTTTCACAACCTCGTTTGTAGAACAATGCTCAGCTTTGACTACTTCTTCAGACTTTTTTATTTAAAACAATTTTCCATGCTGTATTTCTGTAATTTGGCTTCCTTGGTCTATTCTGAACACACTTCTATTCCAAGTCTGTCTGTCCCGTGAGAGGGATCCCTCCTCTGCTGCTTTCTTCCATTGTTTGAGGTAGTTTTTCCTTATTTGAATTGAGGGTCTAAGGATAGAGAACTTGCTGTACAGACTGTAAAGCCCCCTGAGGCAAATTTGTGATTTGTGATAATGGGCTATACAAATAAAAATAGACTTGACTTCAACTGCATTTTCAGTGTTTTTCACCTTTCATAACCTCTTCTGTTTGAAGTTTCAGTTTCACATTTGACTGATTAATTGAGATTCCTACAGAAAAAAGAAAATAATAAATGCTAAGAAAGTGTGATCTTTCTATGTAGCAGATAGGACAAACTTTTTAAAAAACTTTTATTATATTATTTATTAAACTTTTATTTGAATTATTCACAGTTGGTGTATAATTACGATGGTTATATAGACATCTCTCTCCACGGGAAGTGACTCAACCGTAGACTCAAAAGCAACTCAAACAAGCCTTACAGTATCAGCTCTGCCTGACATCCTGCCTTTATCATTAGGCTTATGTAACATTTGCCCTTTTGCCATTTGCTCTATTAGCTTAAGAAACACAGATTCCTTTCTTTTAAAACCATTGTTTACCTTATATCTCCCTCCTCTTAGACGGTGAGTAATTGTCAATTCCACACCAGCAGCGTAAGTTTTCTCCAACAGTAAAGAAAGCAAGGTTGTTCTGTTAATTAATGGCAAGGACATTTGCAACTAAATTATTATATTATATAATAATGATGCACACAGCCATGCGGTGAATATAGAGATGATACCTTACTGTGTTGTTATTAATGTTTCCACATCTAACTGCAGGGAACCCTTTGAGACCCGTGTAGTAGAAGTGGTTTTGAAATTTAAAGCCTCTATAGAATAGATGAATTAATCATTATTTCTATATATTGTTTCTATATCTTCTCTTTGTAACCAGAGCTGAAAGCAAAAAGTCTCTTGAACTCTTTGTTTACTTCTGACACAATAGAGCAGCAGTCTGAATTAACTACATCTTTTCTACATAGAGCGCACTGAATTCTAATTACAGTCGTATACTGGATATGCCTCACATAAGAGTGCCAATCCTGTTCTGATGTTATTCAAATTGCAAGATGAGATGCTGTGCATATTTCTCAAAGTCTCTTAAGCAAGCAAATTGCATCAATTACCACAGACTTAGGACATTCCATGACACAAAAATAGCTGTGAACGCTGACACAAGAACAGGTAGAGACACTGGAAACACTGGAGTCAGGTATTTAAGTTTAACATTACCGTGTTACCGTGACGCAGGTGAGTCACACTGTACCTGTCCGCTGGTTACCTCATTCATACCTCAGAACACTAAACCAGAGAAAAGTCAAATGTATTTACTTACTTCCTACTTACATACTTACTTACTAGTGTTGTTTCCCAGCATGGTGATGTAACACACAGAGCCATCCTCAGGCAAAAAACATTTACTAATGGCTCTGTGTTATTTAAAACTCTTATTTTCAAATGGAACAACTCTTCACTTTTCACTAATGACGGATTTTCACTTAGTACGCCATCAAGTCTGCAGTTATAAATGGTATGGTGAATGTCAGTGAGTCCTGGCTTTATCATTTATCATCCTTTATTAACATCATCATCATTTATTCTCCTTGACATTAGTAGCACCTTATGAACCCCTTAGCACTTTATGAAATATGTTGCATGGTGAGTTGGTACCCAAGCCTTTTTATCTTTGAAGCCTCATCCGCTAAAAATTAATTTAAATTGGTCCATCTAACGATGCCTCTTCCTCATAGTTCAGTTAGGTAGTCTGATGTTGGAAAGTTCTTTGTGCAAGACAGTAAAATAGCTAAAAATGTAAGCATTTAAAAAGAGTGGCGTGGCACACCCTAAACATCAGTGTGTAGAAATATCCAGTAGAGCTTGTCAGAAGCTTGCTGTTTGGTGGAAACAGAAAGTAATGACACCGAATATAACTCTACTCAGAAACTGAACACAATGGATCAAGCTGCTACCCCCACTGGCAGACTGCTCACACAAACACACACACACGCACACTCTTCTCTTGCCACACACAGAGGGAGACTAGAGACATTGGACATCCAGCTTTCGCTTTGATTGGCCAGTGGAACAACAATACCTCTTAGGATGACTCACCCCCTATGATTCAATGCCACTGTGAATAGAGTATGAGGAGGAGATGCAGACGCACGTATGTTTATACAGTATGAATGTGTGTACGTGTGTATGCGATTGATATTCACTGAAGCTGTGCAGATGCATTTCCCTATGAAACACTAGTTTCCCCTGAAGAGAGCACCTGTGAGGCTTTGCATCCGGCTGTGGGATACCAAAAGCTCGGCAGCCCATTTGATCCTTTTTTTTTTTTTTTTTTTTTTTTAACAGAAAAGTATCGAGGCAATCGTCTGGTTATATGTGGGATAATTCACATTTCTCTTGAAGGTGATTGGTTTAGTTTGAAAAAGTGGAAATGAAGGCGCTGAAAGGAACAAAAATACATTACGGCACAAATGCAGATACACACAGAAAGTATTATGCGGCTTTCAAGTGCTGCCTATAAACCCCTACCTCTGAGATCAGACTTTTTGAAGAAAATATGATCGGTCACAGCTTCAAGTGCTCCTCCTTGGTAATAAAATCAGCTTTTTATTTAATATAGAAATCGAATGGCACAGAGCAACTTTGTGCTGCAGTAGCGGAAAAACAAAAATAGGAAAAACTATTTCAGACTCACATTTGATTCTTTAGGTTATTGAAAATGAAAATGCATCACAACTAGAAGCTTAACAGAGACAAAGTACTTGTTACCTACATGGGGTGCAAAATAACATACAGTAATAAATCACATCATTATGTTCTTTACCCCCTAAAGGAAAGGTCACAGCTCATTCCTACTTTCCTGTCATCTTTTTTTTCCAGGTTTGCAATGTGGGTATTTCCCACAGTAACTGATGGCACTGTCATCTTTACAGCTGTGAAATCTGACAGTCAGGACAGACAGTCTAACCGAGGGACAGCAGTTCGAGGAATCTGAATGTCTGTCAGCTGCCAGAGACAGAATTAGAGGAATAGGAGAAGCACATCCTATCCGCAGGTCTGTACATGTCTGCAGGCCAGGCGTTGTCATTCAGTGCCATTTACAGCCCCACCGAGTGCCACTTTGACCTGTTCGCTGCGGACGAGGTGTGTGTCTAGGTGTCAGCGCTCATCACATTGCAAACACTTCCATAAATACAGCCTCCCTCTCCAGTGCCTGTTGACTCTCCTCCACCTTTGTGCCTCTGCCTTTTCAGTCATTACAAAGGTTATCTGCTTGCTGCAACCGGAGGCGTTTGTATGGAGAGTAAACTACGGATGAGTAATATCTGTTAGTCAGTAAAAACAGCTTTATGAGTCTGTCCTCGCTCTGGTATTGGCTCAGTTTAAGAAATTCTCAAGTCTTGGCTATTATGACCTCTATTATGATACAGATGAACTAATCTATTGTGCTCAGTTGCGTAGGAATGGAGTGCTATTGATATGTTTCACAGAAAATATGTCAATCACACAAATTACTGCTTCAACAGAGCATTGTTGGGCAGAACCATTCAGTCATGAGATTTTGCTGTTGCTCTTTTTGGGTGACGTGTGTTGTCACCACGGCATCTTGGTGACTCACCTTAAAGACAATACTTGAGTCTTTTGATACAATGTGAGAACAACACTTATAAACCCGTTTTCTAGTTTGAATGTTGTGTAGAAGACACTGACGATGCTGTGAAAATAAAGCAGGTAACCCAACCCTGCATACCGCTGTCAAGGATCTCGTCACACACAGACGGAACATGTCAGCCACTGAAACCAGAAAAGGAATATAACACCATAAATAATACATAAAAGTTTCACTCTGCAACAGATATCAGAGATGTGTGGACAGTTATGGACACACGGGAAAAAGCTGCCAAATAAATGAATCTGTCCACAGTGTTGGACTGTCACTACTGTGTATGAGCTGCTGCCTGATAATTAAATTAGTGGCGAAACTAGATCCTCGTTTAGCTTTTTTTTACCTTTTCGTAAACTTTGTGGTACTTGTTGGTATTAGAGGCTGCTGTCTCTACAAAAACCACAGATTCAAACTGATCGGGTTTATGCAGAAAAGTACCCGAAGCATTCCACTGGGACATGTGAAGCAACACTTCATGAATTTCTGAAGTTTACAGGTAAATGAATCCTCACTGTTTCCAAGAAGGAAGAGATGGCAAAATATTCAAATAACAGCATGAACATGTGAGAGACGGGAAAGAAAAGAAAGTTTTTGGTAGCACAGCTCTTCTCCCTGCAACATTATTGAGTATTTCATTTAGGATTACTCATATTATAGTATGGTATTACATTTGCCAATTCATCATTATAATGCAAATGTACGATTATAGTAATACAGAGGTTGAAATGGCATGGTAATTTTCCTACTATTGTGGCTGTGGAGGCTTACTAGCGTGTATTTGTTTAATAGAACGCAGCCTGGAGGTTTGCACAGTCTCTGATGTTTTATATTTAACACAACACTAAATCTAATACTGTTTACTGGAGATCTGGGCCTCATAAAAGGCCGCTGTGTATCCATATGGAGTAATTAACTCTTCTCGCTGCCTGTTCGCTACGATATTTAGATGAAATAAGAAAATCAATATACACTACTACAAAGGTTGGAATAAGAGCTAATAAGTCACATGTATTTTATTATCTTGACCTTGTCACTGATGACTGAAAATGGTTTTATAGTGGAATAAGGAAACAAAAAGTCATCAGCAGTGTCCTGTGCTCCGTGGCAGCAGTGTGCTCTGTTTTCTCTCAGGTGTGCGGTTCTGCTGGGAGCGGCAGGTTTGTTTCTTCTTCATCTAATGATTAATGGGACTGCCTGTGGAGGGTGTGGCACATAACTTTGGCTTGAGCAGGACACTAGAGCCGACCAATGTGTCTTACATTAACTCAGATGTTCTCATACATCACGTCTCTCCCTCCTGGATTCCCCTTCATATGGCGCACCCAACATTTCTGCATTCCTCACATTTCTGATGGCCGCTAATTCTCTGCGAAACCTCTCCGTTCAGACTTCACCAGTGTTGGATTACCAATCTGTTGGCTGCTGTTCGATAAACACCACATGCAGTCTGGGAAATACCCGTGCTGCACTTTCTCGCCCGTTTCTGACAAACTTGGCAGCTAATTCCTGCAGAAGCTGCCGTCGAGCGCTACCAAATGCCAGCTTAAACCCTTCTTATTTTATTCAATGCTTGAGCTACTCTGAGAGCTGATAGCTTATGCTTGTCACCGCAGCTGCAGCAGATCACTCCACTACCTGCTCAGTGTGAGAGCTGCAGCTGGGGAGAATTACACGCTGCTACAAATACCAGGCCGGCTGACAGGAGGAGTGCACTGGAACATCATCTTTTACACATTAAAAGCACATATTAGGAGCAAACACATATGGTAAGAATAGAGAAAGGTGCTTGCGCTTTTCTAAAAAACAAGAAACAGTAGTGAGATGTGCAGTCAGTGAAGGTTCAGACTGCTATCCAAGCTGCAGCGTTAATAAAAATGTAGGGATACTTTCCTGTGGCTAGTGACATGGCACCGGGGGGAAATCCAGCAGATCACTTGAGTGCAGGGCGAAGAGTTTTTCTTTCCTGCCATTTTCCTGCAGTAACTACAGGGGCAGCCAATTTAATGACAAGCTGTGGCTGAAATGACAGAGGACCCCACTTGTCTGTGTTTGTGTTCTTGTATGCTACCCTTGTTATTGGGACTAATGGGATACGAAAACTACAGCTTACACACACACACATACACACACACTCACACACACACACACACACACAAACACACACACACACACGCACATTTCCTCTGCATAACCTACACAAACACACACTCTTTTAATGATGAATGAGAGCAAATAAGTAAGCAGCAGCCCTGTCTTTGACCTTGTCTGGCTGAGGTATGACCTATATGAATCGAGCTCATGTCCTTGACTAGGAGGGGTGTGGTGTGTGTGTGTGTGTGTGTGTGTGTGTGTTCCTAATTGATCTGTTGATGTCACTCGGAGCAGAAAGAGTGGAGCAGCCTCCCATGGCATCAGGCAATCGATTGGTGTTCAGCTTCTTTTTCAGAGGAGCAAGAGAAAATATCCCCATGAATTTTGTTGCCATAAATGCTTGATCATTCCCATGACGACCAAAAGAGGATGATGAAATAAGAGGTCCTATTTTCAAACCTGTGAGACGCTACTACAACACTCCCACTTCCCCTTTGTGCAGTTTCTGTGGTGCTTAGAAATAACGGACGACCAGGAATTTGATCGGACATTCAGATAAAGGGGAGTTAACTAAATGCTTGTTTAATTGGCCTTAAAATCCTGATTGGATTGGCAGTCACTCATCGGCAGTGCTATTGGTCGTTGACAGGAAGTGAGGGGGAAGGGGACGGGGAGCAGGGTGCCAATCATCGCCCAACAGCTGCCCTCCTCCGAGACATGGCCTATAAAAACAGCCTGAGATAGAGACACACACACACACATGCACACGCACACGCACATGCTGTGATGTCGATGCATCCTCAGGTCATCATTCTATTCTCGTCTCAGCAGGAGAGGGAGACGGCGAACACCATCGCAATACAATTATTTGACTTTTGCAATCAATAGTGCAGAAGATTAAACCTTGCTGCCATGCGTGGCCAGAGAGAGGAAGTCACAGGTGGCTCTTTCGTCCCCCTCCATTACCCTTCATCTCTTATATCTCTTATAAGGTGCCAGTGGGAGTGACAACAAGGCAACGACAGCTGCCAAACTGCTGAGGGAGAGAGAGAGAGAGAGAGAGAGAGAGAGAGAGAGAGAGAGAGGAGGTACCAAGGGATACCAACGAGGGCAAGAGACAAAGTAGGAGCAGCTGTGAGTGGCCAAAACAGCTGATCAAGCACTGATAGCTTAACTTCCCACTGTGCAGAAGGAAATCAGAGAGGCTTCCTATCAACAGTAGAAAATTTTGATTGACACTGACCATAAACCCAACTCACTTTAGGCCTGAATAAATAATGGGTTCCAAACAGCCACAGCTACAGCATGAGCTTAGCTACAGGATGGGGGATTAAACCCTCAGTGGCAAAAAAAATACGGAGCTCATTTCTACTAAGCACAATGCTGACTTCTGGCGGTTTTGGCTTAGAGCTTTTTTGGGTGCAGTGGCTATAAGTCTGATGTGTTAGTGGAGCTCAAGCCGTAGTCTCACACAGCACCTGTGGCCTCATTCCTTACAGCTCACATACTGGCTGAATGGCAAACTGACACCATGTAAAGACTGGAGCGCTGTCAGTTGGTGTGTGTGTGTGTGTGTGTGTGTGCGGGTGTCGCGTTTCAGACAAGGTGGGCAGCCACACACAGAACAGGGCACAGACAGTCTGTGAGCTGTTTTGAGCACCGGCTCCTTATTAAGCTACCTCCCCTCTGTACATCCAGCCTGACTGATCCAAATAACTCTGCTTCCATGCTAAATCAGTAGAGGATAATAACTATGCCAGCTTCCATTATAGGAGATAATTTATCCCATTAAGACCTTTTTTTCCATGATTTGCCTCAAAGCACTTTCAGTACAATAACCTTAGCATGTTAACAGGAGAAGAAAGCCTTC
This sequence comes from Thunnus thynnus, assembly GCF_963924715.1. Taxonomy (NCBI): domain Eukaryota; kingdom Metazoa; phylum Chordata; class Actinopteri; order Scombriformes; family Scombridae; genus Thunnus; species Thunnus thynnus. The sequence goes on from NC_089529.1 coordinate 6,100,854, forward strand.
TCTCAGATTTCTCAGTCTGGTGAACAAAAGGGCTCAGAACTCCCCTCAACCAAAGGTTATACCATCCAGGTGAACCCCCCTCTCCTCTTTCTCTTTTCCATTAACCTCCCGTGCCCTCCATACCCTCGGGACGGTCCCGTTCACAGCTGCATGTGAGTGTCACTCACTTCAGATGGACCTTGCCTGACAGCCATTAGCACAGAGGCGTGTCTTTTCCAGTGGGAGAGCTGAGCTCAGGCTATCCTGGTGCTCTGACAGGTCTGCTGAGCTCAGGTGAGACCATCTCCGCATGCTGATGGACGGGCCGGAGAGCTCCAGGCTCAAACAACATGCCTTTACCTTAACCTGACTGACAGCTATGCACACCTCATCCTCTTACACAGAGAGCTGAGGCCTCAATTCCTCGGGCAATAATGACGCACATGCATACACATGCATACACAATAGAAATGAGTACATACCTCTGTCAGTTTGTATTGTGTAAGCTGCTTTCAGGGTCAGTGTGGCCAAATAACATAAATAACTGGTGCTGTGGAGGCTAAGCTATGTAGAGGCTGAGCTAACCACAGGGTGTTTTCCATTTGTTGTCCTTTAGCATGTAAACACTAGTTTACATCACCGCACTGCAAGAAACATTCATCTGACCAAGCCCTTCAATCTCCCTTTATTTTTCTTATTTTACTGTCAATGCGGTGAGATAATTCTACTTCTTCTTTTCTAGAAATGAGGATCAGATTCTTAAAACAAGCCAGGGAGGGACATGTTGCTATGCTATAATAAACAAAAGTCATAAAACATGTTGATTTTCATTGGAAACAGATAATATCATCTAATGCCACTGGCTGATTTTTCTTGTTCCAATAAAATTACATTTTAGGAGCCAAGAATAGACAAAATATAGACGTTTTTTCCAGCGCAATCAAAATGCAAACACTGCTGCAGGTTTCAGGGGCTCCTCTAGTATTTCCCAAAAGTAAGCAACTTGTCAGTTACTTGTAGATATGGGAAATTTTTTATTCCAGTAGTTTTGATAAAGAGCCAAAGAAAAGGGTCAAAACTCTCCATTCTTCAAACGGACCCAGAAGAGAGTTTATAAAGGGATTCTGACTCAGACTTCTCTTTTTTCTTAGACTTGGATCCTGCAGTATGTGGTCAGTGTTTTTTTTTTTTAAGGTGTGAGGGTGACCTGGCAGCAGAGAAAGAGAGAAAGCCTCAGCGCACGCAACGCCTACTGCCAGTAAAACACCTACGTTGGCAGTTTGCATTCCCAGGTGGACGGAAGCTGCCAGGACAGAGGCAGCGAGGAAGGAAAGAAGGCAGAGCTGGCCTGGCCTGCAGGTGCTCACAGAGGCAGGGATTGTTCCCTCTGGAGACAGAAGTCGGGGGGTGGGGAAACCGGAAGGGACATGTGCTTACTGTAAACATATACATGCACACACTGAGACCCTCCACTCCAACAACCCCTCATTACATCAGCCCTGTAACCTCCCCTTCACACCTAGGCTCCCTGTCTGTGCCCATCCGCTCTCGCAGCTCAGGGCCCGGACAGCCAGCATTCCTCAGGCCGTTGTGAGATAGAGGTCGTCTGGGGATCAGGGGCCAAGCGGAGTCTAAACCATGACAGGCCAGGACAGGCCAGGCAACACACAGCAAACCTGCTTTTAGCCTGGCCGGCTGGGTGCCTCTCAGGGAAGTGCAAATGCAGACGGTGCAGAGGGCAAATCAGCTACATATGCCGCTCCACTAACAAACCGCGTGTGTTTAAGTATGTGTGAGTGTGTGCCAGTCTGTCTGTGTGCATAACCCAAATAATGAGCCAATCCAAACAGAATTAAGAGTCAAACACCCTTCACAGCTTCCTGTTTCTTGTTAAGATTTCATACGAATCTGCTGGTGCAGAAGGTGCTGGTCAGAGCAGACAACACCTGGAAAGGTCAGTGTGTTTTCATAAATGCAGGAACACTGATGATTGAAAAAAACGATGCCTCTTTGCTCACCCTCATGCTTTGCTTGGGCAAGACTCCTAAAAAAGTATTTGACTCCAGACATCATATGAAAAAAAGTTGATGTGGAATTGAGTTCAGACTGACGTTAATTTTTTATATACTGCTACCAGAGGAATGAGAAAAACATAATAAAGGAGATGAAAGAGAAACAATGTGTAAAGTAGGAACTGAGAGAAACGTCACTTCAGTGAAACGTATATTCTTCATATTATGTCGACGTTTAGTGGAAATGAGATTTGGAGGTGATGAAATGGCTTATTCATTGAAGAGCAAACAGAAATTACTACAGTGACTTTTTTCCCGCAGGGTATTTTTGTCCTCAACACACCATTCAGCTCACCCCAAAGTTAGCCTAAGAACATCAAGTGAAGGAGGAAACACTGGGCTGTATTCTTTCCCCTCAAACTCAAACCTGCCTGCTTGCCCTCAATGGTGCTTTGTGTGCAAGTTTGTTGGTGTTTGAATGATTCTGAGGTCACATGGAGACAAGACCGGGTCCTGTCCTCCAATAAGAGAGCTTTGCAAGGTATCTCCCTAAAAGGTGAATTCATTAGGGTTTAGATTGGAGCAGGAAACCCTGCCCTAAGCCAGAGTGCGCAGGCACTCCGGGTACACTCCGGCACGCAGGCTGTCAGGAAAACAGCCTGCCTGGCTCCCTACTTTGTTTTCCTTTCGATTGACCTGCCCTGCTACTCCCAGAACTCCCTCACTTCAGCCTCTGATTTGTTGAATGTTTGCAGACAAATATGAGGCAGGGCTGATTTTTGTGTTTTTTACAAATCTGACAAATCACGTCGTGTTTTTTATTTAAATCCTATGATTAAAAAAGAACACCTTAATACATCAATGTCATTATTGTAATTTGCCAAGTCACAGGACAGAAGTGAATGTGTTTAGGTGTTATTCAGAGATTTTTCACACGTGTAATTATGAGATTAAACGAGACTTACCTGTTTGCAACAAGCCGATGCTACTGTCTGTTTCACCGTAATGCTGCTGAATGTCGAGCAGAACACCTGCAAACAGGACGGAGAGGGAAAGCATAAATGTGGTTTCAAGACATGATGATGATAACCATAATCAGTGATACTGAAACACACAGCTCCCTTTGACTTAAAGCTAAATTCATTCTGGCTTTATGGTAGTCTTCTGTGGCTTATGATTATTGTTGGAAATGATGGATAGACAGTACTTAGGAGCGATCATTCACTTAACATCCCAGGAGAGCAATATAATATCTGTGATAAGTGCTCTCTTGGCTGACATACATTTTAGTAAAAGATTTTGCTGCAGGGTGTTATATACAAACAATTTGCGGTGTTAATTCGCTAAACACACCTTCCTCTGACACAAAAAACACACACGCACACACTTTATCCACCATTAGCTTCCCACTGGCTCATGTAAACAGCTCTGGGGAGCGGCTTCGACACAGTGACTGGAGTTGATTTGGGTTTACCAGATGACACTGCAACCGACTGTGTGAGGTTAAATATATCTGGTGGCTCTCATCAGTCAGCAGCACCATAACACCCCTCCACTGTGAGAAACCACAAGATCTTTGAAGTTATCTTAATCCTGTTACTGTAACCCAAGAGCAGTTATGCCGGAATGGAGAAAATTCACATATTATGCATCGCTTTGATGCCATCATGAGGTGAATGGCACCTGGCGCTTAGCCAAAGGTAGGACAGAGAATATGTGCTCATTACAACATTAAGTGTGTGTTCAATGCAGCTAGCATGCTGTCAAACCCGTAAAAGGAATCTCATAAAACCCTTTAAACACATCGTAAACATCAGAAGATGAAGATGAAGAAGAAGATCAGAGGGTGATAAACTGGGGTTAAAGAAACCCCTTTAAAAAAACATACAATTTTAAGTATCAGTAAACAAGAAGCTACAAGTCTCATCAAATGAATTCTTCTTCTCTTGAGACCACCAGCTTGGAAGGGTTCAAAGTCCTGTTTTTATTTCTAAGAAAGAAAAGAGGAGAGAAATAATGCATCTCTATCCTAGAACTCCTTGCAGTCCAGATGCAATGTGGTGTGCTTGGTGGTGCTAGCTGGCTCTCTGTGAAACTGGCAGGCTGGTCTTGGGGATTGCAACACAGCTCATGAAAATGGAACAGCGGCATGACTAACATTTTAAAAAGCTAGCAGCCTCTGATCTGTCTGCTCCTCTCCTCTCCTCGGAGCCCAGCAGACCAGCATAACCTTGCATAACCTGACCTCCAGAGTAGTGCACTGGTGTCTTTGTAACTGTCTCTCAGCAGTGACTCATATGCATCATGTCCTTGTCACCTCTGGGATTTTGTCTTGGAGGATGATGATAAAGATCAAAGCCAAGCAGGTAAATGGTTGCACTCGACATGATAGCTGTTGTTGAGTCTGTTATCTTTGGAACTGGTATTGCTTTGTCAACAGAGGAACACCGCAAGTTTTAAAGATTTTAAAGGTGTGATGCAGAGGCAGGTTTAGGTTGGACTATGAGCTGGGAGGAGAGACATACGTCAGATTCCTGTCATCTGAGTCAAAGCACCTGCTCACATTCTCACACCACGGGCAGCATTCTTGTGCAACAACTCTTTGCTCTTGTTTCCCTTTCATAATTACCTGACTTAAAGTCAGTACTTGCATGCTAGTTATCACCCAGTTTCAGCGAAACTCACTGTTCAGCTACATCATCAATAAGGAGAATCAGAATTTCTCAAAAGCACATAAAAATACATACTTCAATTAGCTACATCACCTCTGCTTCAACAGGTAGAACTGTGTTCCTTGTTAGCAGTTCCTACAGCAGTGAGAGCACACAATATGGCAATTATACAGTAACCGCTTCAGGGCAGCCAGGCTCAATTTAGATTTCTATGCAGGTAAATCTCAGTTTGCATCCAGTCCGAGTGAATGTTGGACGAAATCAGAATCTGACAGCATATGTCACATTTCATTTATACACCTCGGGGATCTAGTTAATTCTCGTGTCCGAGGGGACTTAAAAATAAGAAAGCAGGTAAGGGCTTTGCTGAGCTGAGCTGATTTGATCTGCCACCATCACTCACACACTGCCACAAACACACACTTGAAAGCACATATAATCCTAAAACATATCACGTTGTCATCCCTTCATGACCTTGGCAGACAGGTTGGCTGCGACAGTGACTCTGCCCCCCATGTCAAGCCCGTCAACCAGCAACAACGGTGTTTAACACTGTACTACACAACTGCAGCTGTACTCTAATTATCCTGGAAGAAGTGCCCCCCGCCACACACACACACACACACACCCACACACCACCCACACACACACACACACACACCAATGCATACACACAGCCTGCTGGGAGGGGGATTCCTACGCCAGATGGTGGAGCGTCCCTCCTGGACACTGTCTGCATTTGTCTGTGCCACACCCGTCTACACTCACGACACATTTATCAGACAATCAATAAAAGTAGAACTGGTAAATTAAAAATAGGAAAACAGAGCAGTGGATGTTAGATAAAATAGAGCCATATAGCCACTGTGTGATAAAGTCATGTAGGGACAAATCCAACAGGATTAGATCTATTAAAAAACTATACGATATACATAACATTCTGTATTCAAGCAGCTACATGTGTATCCATTTAAATAGGTGATAGAAGTCAGATCTAAGCAACAGTGTTTATTGTACTGGATTCAAGTGCAACGAGCTGTGTAATGAACTGTTCTAATCTGTAAAGGATTACAGAGAGCCAGCAGCTCTGTGTTTGTGTAGCAGCCTATCAGTACTATCACCTCTACTCTCAGTGAGGCCTTTTAATGCATGTCCTCTGTTTCTCTTACATCTCTTATTCCTTTCAGCGGCACCTCTCATTGTCTCACTCTCTTTCTCTTTCTTCCCTTTTTCTCTTTCAGGCAACATGTTTTTTCTGACTTTTAAGGAAGTGTTAATGATCATGTTTTAATAAACGGAGGGAATCAGTGATGTATCAGATGATGAGGTAATACAAAGACGGACCCACGCCCAAGCAGACAGCACCCAGTTTAGTTGCCATGGCAATGCTTGTACGCACACTAGAAGAGATAAAGGTCGAGAAACCACAAAGGAACTCAGCTTTACAAATCTACAAACTGTCTTTTTCTAATACTTCCCTCAAAATTCCTCATGGCAGCCGCCTCCGCTGTTTCTAATTCACTGTGAATATCAACCTTTCTGCAACAGGCTTGTCTCTGCTGAGGTGTTCCTAAATGACACAGGTGATTATACAATGCCAGAAATACCAAGAGCAATACCATAGCAACAGTGAAAAGAGGGATATTTTACAATATAGCTATATACAGTATCAGTTCACCACTGTGGTTGTGACAACACTGAAAATTTAACAGCACTGATCCGTTCAATTGAACAATGTTAATGAGTTTCTCAAGTCTCAGGCCTCCAGGGGTCCTTGTTCATCTGAGCATGATGCCAAGCAAGAAACATCACAGGAATGTGGATCTTCCTGACAGCACACAATAACACCAGCTACTTGCATCTTCATTGAAGGTGACAGCACTCGCAGCAATGTACACTAACAGCTACCCTGTAAGCCACTCCCTCCCTAAAGTACCATACACTCCCTCAGTTCACCTTTACACCAAAAGAAAGCAAGCTCAAAGAAGTGGGTAAACAATGAGTCTGGAGGTTTTAAAGTCATTTATATTATTTTATATTATATTTATATTCTAACTGAAAGCTGCCCTTTAGTACATTTGTTTAGGGCTCGTAAAATTAGTCAACCGACTTGTTTTGCGGTATGTAATAGCACAGTTTTATGTATTCTTTGTAGCTTAAGTACCCCTTGCATGGATTTCTTGTGATGCTGAACTGTACACACTATGCGGTCGCAGTCCCTTACGGCAGTCTAAACACAGAGTTGACACAAAGTCGGGTGCAGTGTGGAGCTGAGACTTATTCCACCCTCTCATAAAGTCCGCCTTTATGGCCACTTTTTTCAGCGTAGCTCAAGAAGAAATGACTCAAATTGGTGAGCATACCACAAATGCTGCATTTACAGCAGTGAATGGTGAATGATCATTCTTCAATATGAATAGTACTTTCATTCACTCATCGCCGTTTCTATTATAAGGCCACCAGTTCACTGTTTATTTACTCTGCAGGCTGGGATTTGTAAACCAACGTAGCTCCAGAAAGAGAGGAAAACATTTTTTCTTTTTTTCTGTGGCATCATGCTCGCAGGAAGATAACAACACATAAAAACTCCAAACCTCATATTGACACCACCGCACAGGTATTTGTTGTGATTATTGGAGGTGAGCCCAAAGTCTTCAGTTAAAACAACACGAGAGCGCGATCCAGAGGAAACCTTTAAATGAGGATACAACATGCTGTTTCTGCAAGGCAAGCTTTCGTGTGGTGACGCACACTGCCGGCATTGCTCCTCTGGGACCACCATACACTCACAATTACACCATAAATGAACACACACACACACACACACACACACACACACACACACACACCACACCCATACAGCCATACACAGAGAGGACAGATTTCATATCAAATCCCCAGCAGAGACTGGTGGATCTCTGGCCCCCTGGTTCTATTTCTGCTCAGAGAAACTAGGCTAAGAGGAAGGAGAGAATAGCAGTCCAATTTAACAGCGACGAGTGTTAGAGAGAGACGCACACACACAGATAGACGAGAGGGGCAAAGAAATAGGTGGTAGCTACATCAGGTCAGACAGAGTTGAATTTTGTAAAGCATATGTTTCCATTGTTTATGTATATAGTATATGTGAGTATGTGTTCCCCTTTCCCCTGGTTTCACTGTGTGTGTGTCTGAGTGAAAGGGAGCCAATGGATGGAAGTCATTCATTCTGGCCAGAGTGTGACGGGCAGCGGTGAACCGCTTTGCTGATGTGGCCAGATCCTTCCCCTCCATTCCTGCAAAGGGGTGATCTTTTCATGTCTCACCCCTGTCAGTATAAATAGTCTGGGAGAGAGAGAAAGGGGGGACGTAATGAGTGAGGAGAAAGTGCATGTTTGGGGTTGTTCTTGTGACCAATTTTTAGAGTTGAGCATGTGAGAGACGGTAAGAAACAGCGCGGAGAGAGAGCAACAGAGTGCAGAGGGACTGTGGCCGGCGGGCTCCTGACCGACTGCTCTCCTCCCTTGCCATGTGGCTGCAGTGGGCGGGGGAGCGCTTTTTCCATTCCACTTCCTCTCCCTGCCACACAGAAAGGAAACGTGCTGCAGTGCAGATGTCTGGGAAACAGTGTAGAGCAGCCTGCACGGAGCTTGTACAAGAGATGGATTCCTCTATAAAATCAACAAGTCCCAGTCCTGCTTCATTGTTCATAGTCTAAAACACAAATGGGTTAGGGTTGCTATGTAAAAAAAATTGAATGAAATGAATGAAATAAAAAAATATCCATCTAAGTCATGTTAATGAAATGCAGCTACTGTCTTGATTGATGCAGAGGAGAAAACCCCACATAAAACATTATATGTATGACACTCACATTCTGGGTATTAGAGCAAATAATATGTTTATTTTCTTTGCACATTCATTCAGTTTAGTTGTTCAATTTAGTTTTTTGTGTTTTGATTCTTCTAGGGGTTGGCTAATGCTAAAAGAGTTTTGGGGTCATGTAGCGCTCTAAAATTGACATTAACGCTGCACAAAAAAACTCCTCAGTCATGAGTAAGCCTGAAAACTCATGGATGTATAATTCAAACTGGATTTTTTCAATCATATGTCATATTCTCACTGATATCTGTACTGTAACAACATGACCACACCCCCAATGCTCACTGTATTTTCCACTATTCCAAGCTTAAAATTCTCTCTGAAACCTGTGACTCACTATCATTATAACAGTTGTAGTCAAAATTAAAAGTAGATCCTAAAAAAAGTAAGAGTAAGTTTAACTGCTGGTTTCAGTTCATGTTTCTTTTTGTATTTTGCTGACTTTAACGTGTGGATGCCATGTCAAGAGTCCGTTAAATTTAAGAGTTTTAGTTTCCTTTAACTGTATTCACTTCCCACTTGTACTGCGATTCAAATAATCGCATTTGCTATAAAAAAGGAGGTTCAAACAGAAAGGAAAACTCGTCGTTTTAGTTCATGTTTCCGCTAATGTCAGCGCTTACAGATAGTTCAGAGATAGTTTACTAACCAATACAGCACTATCATACACCAAGATGAACATAATCAAATCAGAACTCCGGCCAGTGTGTGAGGATGAATATGCTGTTATTTCAGTCAAAAAACCTCTCACATTTGAGACAGCTTTCACTCTAATCTTCTTAAAATTTGATGCAGCCAAACTGGTGCAAAATCAAATTCAAGGCCTGTGGGTTTGCCAGACTTAACCACTTTGATTAATAGGCCTTTTGTTTTTTACCTAATTTTCTTTCACTAATCAAAAGCTTGAATTCAGCTCAAGGGCTGCGGTGCATTAGTCTCAGCCAGTATGTGCTAAATATTTGATGGTTGTAGAGAGGATGCATAGTGAAGCATCAAGGGAACAGACTAAACCTATAGCTCATCAATAATACATCCAGGGGCTAGCCCACTTGTTCGTATGAGATAATGCATTAGATGTATTGGAAAGAGATGCAGTGAAGCAAAGCAACGGTATTTGAGATGAGACTGTCTGACTGCCAGGGGATCTCCGTGAGCTGCACTTGTTCACACCAGCGTCTCTCAGGAATACTGAACAGCAGTTGAACTCAACCTTGAATGTGAACCTGGAGGAGTGTTATTGATGTGGAATTTTGAAATGGAGCCACATTAACCGGAGAAAATTGTTGAGAGAGGCTTAAACAGCGTCCGGTTTTATTGAAAAGAGAAGTGATATTGACGAGCGATTGGCAAACTCACAAAAAATGCCCTGAGTTTATAACCAGTTTATATTTAGCTGGCTGAGTCTTAGTCCATTTAAACATGATCCCAGAAACCATCCTCAATGGCACAACAAATATTAACACACATGTTGTCAATGGCAAATATAACCAGGATGAAATGAGCTCTCAAGTTGTCAGACAATTATAACCAAAGGTCAAAAGCAAGCTATCCAAAAAACACCGCTGGGAGTCAATTTGATGCTTATTGATGCAAGGGGTAAACAAAGGTTTTGATATATAGTTTATCCTCAGATCTGACCCATTTATATCATCAACCCAACACTAGACAGATGTATTATACATGATTTGCCTATATTGTCCTTTAATTCCTCTAACATTCTTTCATTTACTTTAAGATATGAGCAATGGTGGGAAGTGCCGCCTTTCATTATTGAATATGAAACTAGTAGAGTCGCTGTATTTGCGTAATGACATTCATTCATTGCGATATAGAGTGGGTGAGAAGAGGGTTTGCATGGGAAATGTTTTTTTCAAGTAATTATGTAGTAATTTCTAGTAATTTCTAGTGTGTTACTGAAAAGGATAAAAGACAAAAGATATGTGACCCTTTTTTCAAATTGTTTCAATGGTTAGAATGACAGTGCCACTATGCTCATGTTTAGCAGATAATGTTTACAATGTTAATTATCTTACTTTAGCATGTTGCTAACATTTGCTAATTCGTAATTATTAGGCTACAAAACAGATACAGATACAGTTGATGGGAATGTTTTGCAGTTATCTGGCCATAAACCCAAGTATTGGACTAATTAAAATTTTAAAGTGATGATAACACACAAGAAAAATTCATGCCAATTTCATGCCAACTGACCCAGCAGTTGTTGAGCTATTTTAGTCTGGACCAAAGTGACCAACCAACCAACCAACCAACAGATGGACACACAAACAGACTGACTAACCAATTGAAATTGCCATCCTCATAGACACGCTGCTAATGTGGCTAAAAATACACACAGAGACACACACAAATACACTACACTCTTGTCTCCACCATTCTGTGTAATGTAGGGTTATGTGAATATATGGACAATATCTCCATTAAAAATTACAGGTAAAAGTTCACTTGTGTTCACATATGTGTGTGTGTGTATGCGTGCAGCAGACAGCCAGCACCAGCACATGTGAATCTGAGAAATCCTGTCAGTAATCCGAGTGTTTTTTTACATAACAGTGTTGAGGATTAAAGTCATTATGTAGTGTTTTCTAATGAGATTTCATTTCTCCACTCAATTTGACCTCTGGTCTATGTGTGGTTATATTCTCTCTCAATATGAGGATGTGAGGAATCCGTTATGGGTGGTATTGAAACTGCTGCAAAATTATCATAAACTGTACAGTCAAGACAAGCTTTGTTAGATTAGCTTACTTAATAACACTCATTTACACAATTAATTATCTGAAGATAAAGCAGCAGGCTGTAAAATTCTTCATTTTTTGATACTGTATCTTTCTACCTTAAAAAGAATATATTTCTGTGTTCTCTGCTTGACACCTGACTCATCTACTTCATCTGACTTACCCTTGATTCAGCCACAGCGTGAACTGCAAAGCGTAACTATAAGATGTCCTCAGGCTGTCATACTGACTGTCTAGACCCGCATGCTGTTTCTTGAAAAGAGAGGGTGCAAAGTGATCCCAAGCCATGATAAAAAGACAAGAAAATTGGTTAAGATTTGTATTTTCAGCTCAGTTTAGCATCAAAGAGCTATTTTCTATGGACAATCACAGTGCTTAAGCTCCGTAAAATGGGGAATACAGGGAGACAACAGGGCTCCATCTTATAGGGCTAATATTTATGGCACGTTGTTTTTGGCTTTTACTGTTCAAGAAGAAAATCTAAAAATTTTGAACTGACATTTTTAAGAATTTTTAATTGGAATGGTATTTTTTGGTGACAGAGAACAAAAGGGACTGAACCACAACGATTCATTCACAGCCTTAAATTGTGCGAACAGACTAACGTTGCGACACTCCTGTGTCTTCATCAGAGCCAAAGTGGACAAAGACGTGAGGCAAACAACACATGTAATCAACCTCACTTTTTGGTGACAATTAGTAAAGAAAAGAAAACCAGATACTTCAGTGTCATTAGGAACTAACTGTGTCTCGGGTTTCTTGAGTCTAGCCCTGGGATGTCACCACAACCATGCCACGTGACTTATTGTCCATTTTGTTACAAGGCTGTTCGACTGGATCAAGCAGATAGTAAATATGACAGATGAAACAAGGAAGGGCTTTGCTTCTGTTCCGATGCATCAGTCACAATTCTCCGTTGCAGCCACAACTACTCCATTCGGGCCATAACTAATGGGATATACTGTATCACTCCCATCCAGTACAATTTAGCTATGTGTGTACATTCTACCCTTCTACAACTATTTCAACACTGTATTGACTCCTGGGAGTTTAGAGATGTGTAAATATGAATGCAAAACATGTTATTTTTCCATCTTCAGGTTTCCTCCTGAATTCCCATCAGAATAGCAGCCAGAGGGAAGACCAATCAAACATATGAATGCATTTTTATTCTGAGATGCCATCAAGGTGACCTCTCTATAGTTGTACACACATTACTCAAAAGCAATAACTATCTGACTGATGCCCCTCGCACACTGTGTCTTCATTCAAGGGGAAAGCCGCTAATTTCCAACTCAATTTCAGCCCGGTTATGGGGAGGACAGTTTAGCTAAGGCTGTGGGCTTCATCTTTCATTGTCTCATGAATTAGATATGCATCTCATTACTTCCTCTGCTATTTCATCAAACACTCTGAGAAACCCAAATATGTCTTTTTGCACAAACTTATAAAGAACGACCCCAGATACCATATTGAATCCCTTGTGGAAATTAAACACAACCCTATTTCTTTGACAATGTGTTTGAACTCATGATAAAAATAAAGTATTTGACCCCATTTCCAACAATGAATTCGATAACATTTCAGTCAAATTTCTCAATCATATAAGGTGTCACCACATGAGGTGTGTTTGAGCTCTTCTTGGCATGGGAAACCACACCAAGCCATCTTTATTGTTCCTCTAACTTCCTCTACATACCGGGCCTGTTTCATTAAAGAGCAGCCTACATACCTACAGCACAGTACACAGCCTAAGGCCTGACACACTTATCAGTCAGCCATTAAACTATACTGAGAAATATGTATTAAGCTTTGCACTGTTGTGCAACCTGAATGACAACATGGGCTAGTCAAGTCAAGTCAAGTCAACTTTATTTATATAGCACCAAATCACAACAGAAGTTATCTCAAGGCACATTTCCCAATTTACAGAGACCCAACATTCCCCCATGAACAAGCACTTGGCGACATCGACAAGAAAAAACTCCCCTTTAAAGAGAAGACACTTCGAGCAGAACCGGGCTCTAGGTGGGCGCCCATCTGTGTTGACTGGTTGGGTTGGTAGAGAAAGAAGGAGGAGGAGAGGGGAGAGAGAGACGTAGAGAAGCACAGCAACAACAATGATAACACTAAAACAATAATAATAATAGAAATATGACTAATAATAATAGTAGTAGCAGTGGGTTTCAAGCTGGACCAAGGGGATAGCAGGTGGTCCGCAACCGAAGGTTACCTGAGAATGCACAAAAATCCTAGTGGTGCTGGAGGCCAGGGTAATGCCATCCAGAGTAGCTATATTATTAGATAATGTGTTTCTAAGGTGTTTAGGGCCAAACACAATAACTTCAGTTTTGTCTGAGTTTAGTGCAGAAAACTGCAGGTCATCCAGGTCTTTATGTCCTTAAGAAGTGGACTGATTGGTTTCATATGACTTCATAAACATAATTGGGTATCATCTGCGTGACAATGGAAATTTATGGAGTGTCTCCTAGTAATATTACCTACAGGAAGCATTAGGTAAATAGTACTGGTAAAAGCACAGAACCTTATGAAACTGATTGATTTCACAAGGACTGAGTGATTTTACCATATTTTTGCTTATACTTAGCCAGTAATTTTAAATGGGACTCTATGTCGCCCACCCGGACCCCAGGAATACATTTGACTATGGTTGCTGGTGTCTCCAACTTCACGTTTCTCACGATAGAGCTGCTAATAATCAGAGCTGGTTTCTCAGCGGGTGTGTCGCTGAGTGGTGGTGAACTGTGGGCTTCTGCTTAAGGCCATGCTTCCAGAAATTAAACACAGAACATTTATTACATGTACCATTATCACTAAAGGAGAAAGAGGAATAGCTAAACATAAGACACACCAAGCAAGAGAGAGCAGGTCAGTGAAGGGCCGAGAGGGAAGCCATCGTTAGCTGGTAAGCTAAACTGCTAAGATAAAGTAGCTAGCAGATCTGAATAGCGTGTAACCAACCGAGCGAGAGTCGCTAAAAGAAGGAGAGAACCAAGAGTGCTTGAGCAGAATTAGTGTAAGTTTAAATGTAGGGCAGGTAATTATCCACATTAATGAAGAATATAGCAAAATTAACAGTAACACAGCTGGCAACCGGAAATGTGACAACAAGCTTACCGCAGCACGTCAGCAAGGGCTACTGTGGTAGTCTGCAGTCTTGTCTCTTGAACACCACTAATAATCTAATAATATCTATATCATGTAGAAAAAAAAACAATTGCAACAACCACATTCAGCAACAGATTCAGCCAAGATGTATAATATTATATGTTCAGTGTTATAAATACATGAATGTCTTTTTTGAAGTGCTGTGGTGACAGCCTGCCTGCAGAGTTATGCTTTTAGACATTAACCAGTAAACGTTTATGGTGCTGGAGAATCAAAATAACACTGTAATAATTTACCCTGGGCAGTGACGTGTGACCAACCATTCTGGTGTACAAACCTTATCTTAGCCTGTCATTGTCTAATAGGGGAATTCTCCCACAGTGCAAACAGAAAAAAACACAGTTGTAAAAGTCTACTTGCCGCCTAATCAAGCTGTGCAATGCCACGTTATCCAGAGTTTAAATTAGAAGCTGGACTGATTGGAAAAGGTAATGTGATGCTGCCAGACTCTATAGTCCAAAATTAGGTTTAATATGCACATGTATCACATATGTCATTTGTCTCTGTGACAGCACTGATGTCTTGGAAACACAAAACCAACACATTCTCATAGGAATTCAATCCTAAGTGTGAGCCTTTTTACAGCAGAAAGACACACTGAGGGCTTGTGTGTACGCGTGTGTGTGTGTGTATCCACCTCTGACCCAAGGCATTAACAGAAAGATCTAAGTCTTTGACAGAGGTCAGCGCCCTCATTCAACCCTGGTTTTTCCCACAAACACAGTAATGCATACGACAAACACAGTAATGAAAATCCTGCTGCAGTCTCATCTCGCTCTGACGACATGACAGATAACCACAAATGAAATCAGAAAAAGAGCTGATGAAACATATTCACAAATATGCGCAAACACACACAAGACCTCATCCCGGGCCTGATTGGAGAAAATAAAACATTACGTAATCCCTCTGCCAGGCTCGACTGTTTGCTCTATCACATGTTAATTGGGGAAAAGATTAAATTTTTCCTCAATAAGGAAGCTTTTCAAATATAGGGCTGCTGTAAATAAACACTCTAAATATTATTCTAGCAGCTGTGGGAGCTTTCAGAAGCTGAGAGCTAATATTACTGCTAGCTGCAGGTCTGCTTTCACAACCGCAGGGTGTAACAGGTCAATATTAGATTCCGATCCTCTCAAGAACAACTTGTTAATGTGTCCGAGAAAAATCCAATTTCAGTGTGTCTCAGGACATTACAATTTCATCACTTGTAACAAATTCCAAGCTGTTGTTCTGTTGATCAATATTCAGGGTCTCTGAGTGTGTGTGTCGCAAGGATATGAGATAGAGATTCAGTGGTCTTCCATTTCCATTTCCCCACCTCAAATTTCGGTGGCCTCCGCCAAAGCACTGGGCTCAGGGGAACATTTGAATATGACCTTCACAACACAGAAATTTCACTTGTTTGTGTTGCTTTGTTTTTTTTTTTTTTCTCCCTGTATTTTTCTCTTGGTATGTGTGTTGAAATGGATGTGAATGTCACAGAGTGTTTTGGGTGGCTGGAGGAAAGGGAAATGCGCAGAGTAGTCTAAGCAGCGAAAAGGTCAGCCGTCTGACAAAATAAAAACCGGTCTGTTTTTGACTCTTCTACTGTAAAATAACACACAATTCTACTCTTGCTCAATGTTATCTATAACATTATTAAGGTACAAACAATCCAAATACCTTTGTATATTTTATTTCAACAACATCAGCAGGCTGTTCAAATTTGCAGTGCTAATCAAAAGAGACGGAATGCAGGGAGTGAGGAAACCAAATTTTTTCCTATCACATTTTTTAAACAGGGATGAGCTGTTATTTGACAGCGTGTCAAACACAGCAAAGTGCACAACACATCCTAAATCTCTCCTCCTTCCTGCAATCTTGCCCTCTGCCTGGAGAGACGAAGTACAGCGCTTTCTGCAGGTAAACACTCCAATCTTCGTAGATAATGAGGCAGGAAGGGAGGGGCGTCTTTTAAACACGGGGGCCGATTGCGGTTGGGTGCTTGGAGAGGCCGGGAGAATCCCTCTGCTTTTGCTCCTGACTCAATCTCATTGTCATTCCAACTCAAAAACTGGACTGAATTTTATCAGATCTTATGGTTGTAAACCTAAAGCAAACTCTGTAGGTGGAAGATACAACGCCAAAGAAAACAACCCTTTATGTGCACACACACTCCTCTGATTGCAATGATTATCAGGCTGCCACTCACCTTCACGTGTCAAAGATTAACAAGCAGCTTGAGCAAGCACTGTTGCCTTTTAAAAGTTAACTCATCAGGCTACTAGATGTCAAACACATAAGTATGTAAATGATAAGAAAAGGCTTTGTGTGTTGAAACAGCCACTCAGATCCTTGCCTGATACTGGATCTTGTTAAAAACATGACGCTTTGTTCTAGTGCTAAATGGATGTGGGGATCTAAAGCCTGGCCAGCACTGAGTAAAAATATCCTCTCCAGAATGCAACACATGTAATGGCCTCATAGTTGTGATGAGTGATGGTAGGATACAAGGCTGGGGTGATGCCTAAATAACAGCTGTACAAAGGGGGAAGAGTCAAAGAGTCACCCCAAAGTGACCATCAGCGGGACCATGAAACGCTGCATTCCTAGTCGGGGGTCACGGGGTAAAAGCTGCTGCTGCTAGGGCAGTGCGTCTGCTTGATGGTGAAATCTGGAGTAGCCACATGAAAGGGTGTGCACTGGCAGAGGAAGGAGCTCCGTCTAATTCCACTGGTTACTATTACAGACGTCGGCTAAATCGGAGCCTAAAGAACACACAGACTGTTTTCTCACAGCAGTGGGAATGGCACTTTAGGATATAGACATAAAGAGATTACTGGGAGATCTGTGGGAAAACAGTCTGGAAAAGTCCACTTGGTAGGATATCAAGTAATTGTTAATGACTCAATTTTATAACATCTGTTGAATAATGTCAGTATTTTGCTGTCAACAGTGAAATAAAAGATGTTAAGATTTGGGGGGGGTGGGCGGGTGTTGATGTATAGTAAAAAATGTGCAGAAACGATGATGATGAAGGATTCTTACTGTACAGCGCAGTTTGTCTAATTCAAAACAGCTCAACATCAGATGGAAAAAGCAACTGCAAGAAAAAGGCAGTAACCCTATAAAATAAATTACTAGAGGGCTCTCCATCTTTTTTAATGCCTCTGCTATTGTTCAGAGACCTTTAATGTGAACGCTATAAAACGAGGGAGGGTGAAATTGGGAGAAGAGTCAAACAAGCAACAGCTAAACCCCAAAGCAACTCAAGCATGGCCCACACCGCCTCTCACACAGTTTAGCAGTGAGGAGACACTTCCTCTATTGTCTTTTCCTGACATATCCCACTACATAATCCAACACTTGTTACTGAGAAGATCCGCGGTGACGGCTTTCAACCAGCAGCTAAAAAAACCCCAAACTTCATAGTTACACCCTTATCTAATTTTGTATCAGCATTAAGTTTGATTAATACTTGAACGTCCCTGAAAAACACCAACGCTTTCTTCACTTCTCTTCTTTTCAAGCATCTGTGGAACTGAAAGCTGTGCTGCTTCCTACATTTTGAGCATTTCACAGCAGAGAGAATGCTTTAGGTTGGGACAGATTGAAAGAACATGTAGAAGGCAGGAAATACACTCAACATTTACCCTGCCTTTTGCCTTGAGTGGAAATGGTAATGCAGAGGAATGCCCTGGAATAGTGAGGACAGTAATAATGAGTGACCACAAAGGAACCGGACGTAGCTATCAGGAATGAATCTGCATAGCTTGTCAGACTGGATGGATGGCTACATCTTTCTTACTGTGTGACAAAGAGCTTGCCTTAAGAGGATTATTACCACACGGTCATCTGTGTCTATAATGCAAGACTCCAAAAGTTCACATGCAAAGGTCCTGCACTTGTCCAAAAGGATGTGACCCTATTTTGGGGTATTCCTAGAGTGACAGCTTGACTGAGACAACTCAGCTTAAGGTGCCTGGAGGAAGCACTAATCTGCAGCTCCCCAACATTCCCGGTCAGATTAGGCTGCAGTCAGTACCCCTAAAATTGGCCCTTTGCTGGCTGAGAAGGGGATGACTTTGGGTGCACACAGGGGGGTGGCTAGAGTTAACGGAGATCAGGGTTGACTTACTTGCCAAGTAAATAACTTTAAATGCAGAGTGTCTGCCTCACATATCCTCATATTCAAAAAAACAGCTAATCCCCTCTTTATGATAAGCTGTCGAGGAGCTTGGACTGTCTGCTGTGGGACTACAGAGAGACCAACAAAGGATTTAAGGTTTCAAAGCCACCTCAAATTAAATTAAACGTAGTGGTCCTCTAAATCTCAGAGCTCTTATGCACTCTAAAATGCAAATCGAATATGAGTGGCTGTGGGTTATATGGCTGATTCCAAAAGGCTTGACACAGTGACCCAGCCGGGGCATCGTAATTCATCCAGCCGCTCTGGCCGCCAATCCAATCTTGGTCAGATCTGATTTACCTGCATTCTGCTATTTGGAAATGCTATGAGCAGTGAGTGATCGACCTCCTCAAGCAACCACACGTAAGGACACGCTCAAATGTCCTAGACGCTCCTCATTTCTGTCTTGTCTGCATCAGACAGTCGTAAAAAATGAGTACAAGCTTCTGAAGGAGAGTCCCAGGTCAGATTTGACCCACCAGCTGAACAGCTGAGCCTAAAGTCAAACTCACAGTGCTGTCATTCACACCCTCCTTCTCTTCGGCATCCCTGAAACTTAATAGCGGTGTCCTCTGTGCCTGTTCACATAAGTGTGTCTGACAAAAACCAGATCACCTGTTCGTTTGCCAATCCCACAACAGAGAAATATGAAAATTGCAGAAATTTAAACTGCTTGAAACCCCTTGATGATCCCAAGCTGAACACACTGGATTACAAAAATGAATAAATATTGAAATTGCACTTAAGACAGGTAGAAAGATCAGTTTATGGGATGGAAAAGTAAATACAGTCATTTGTTTTCATTATAGAAAATGTAATGGAAAGAATCAAAGGTAACTCACTGTTAGAAATTTAGAAATATATATATTTACATGCATTTTATTACATGACGTTTACTTTCTTCCTTTGTGATTCAAATGACTCAATACAGTGTGTTTTCCCTCATTCTAAAGCCCTGCTATGATCTAAGAAATGCCTTCCAATATGTAATTACTTTGTTTTGAAGCTGTCCCTCCTCACAAAGTGGTGGTATTAAATATTCAAGTCTTGTATAAAGGATATTGGCAGTAAATCTGTCAAATCCAGAACAAACAACCTCCCGTAAAAAAACACATTGCGACTTCTCCCTTCTTTTGTGGTTCTCACCATCATCTTGGATGTCAAATATTGGAACCATAAACTGCATTTTTTACGTATGTGTTGTTTTTTTTATTTGTGTGTGTGTGTGTGTGTGTGGCTTCACCTCCGACACAAGGGATTAACAGAAAGAACCAAGTCTGTGACACTGCTGTGCAATGCTGGGTGCAATTTTCCCATCATTGTTGTGGAGCAGAATAGCCCCGGTGTCTGGAATGGTCACCCTCTGTCTCGGCGACAATGCTTTAGTGATCCACACACACTACAGTAATGGCTGTTGGTACAAAGACCTTTTGACGTTGTGGGGGGTAAGAGGGGGGTGGCATCGCTCCGGCTCAACGCTGCCTGCATACTGCGTCCACTTTCCTCTGCCTCTGCAGCAGCCGGCCCCTCCCCTCACAACTCCCCTCTCTCATTCAGCCCCTCTTGGAATGGTGGAGGGAAGCTTTTCTAATGTGTGTTTGCTTTCTGTGGATGTGCGCTCATGCTTGCTTAATTGACATTAAGATCTATGAGTTGGGATGCACTTTGGGTACCTGCTACTGAAGGGGGTTGAATGAGAAAAAGAAAGCAGGAGAAGAAGAAAGCGGAGCGGATAGAGACGAGAAGCTCAAACGGGAGATCGAATCCTGATGGTGCATGAGGAAGAAGGAGGCGGCAATGGAACGGAGGATAGGAAATGACCGTCAGTTTGTAAGCAGACAAACTGACACTTTATGCCACCTACAACAGTCTAATAAGCTCAAATATTGAATCAGAAAAAGACAAAATTTAAGACAGACATCTCATTAGTCAATAACTAAAATCCCCCATGATATCTAATATAGTGCACCATATTGATATTATATTGACGTATCACGCAGCTCTGCCTCGACACACACACACGCACTTGGAGAAAACACTCTGCTACCAACACAGATGCGCTGCTTCCACAACCTAATTACTACTGCAATGTAGCTCACACAGCAGGAGGGGAGAGAAAGCCTTGAAGAGAGATAGAAGGAGACGGAGCAAGAGGGAAGATGACAGATAAGCTCATGCCGTATGTTTTAGTTACGTTGGTTGCACATGGTTGCTGGTCCTCGTTCTGTGCGAGGGTCTGGTGCACATGCTGCCCATGCATAATGCAAAACAATCGAGCAGCGTTCAGGTGGGATGGGAAGGGACCCCTCTGCGCCACATGCACTCAACACAGCCTCTCCCCACGAGGGTTAGCCCAGGCTGCTGCATCTCTCTCCCCCCCCCTCACCCCACTCCTCCCTCCCTCAACCCCATCATCCCGCGCTCCCTTCCTTACCCCTTTTCCCACTTTCTCCTCATCTCTCTTCAGTCACTCTTCCTCCTGTCACTGCACAGCATGCGCTCAGAGGTCCAGCAAAGTTAACGGCTTAGCAGAGGATTTGAACCCTTGCTATTCGTAAGATATTGTAAAGAGCAGAGGCAGTTTAGAGGATCATGATGGAGAGGACAGACGAGAAAAGAGTTGTTTCCTCTGAGCAAAGAATTTAGAGGTGTAGGGAGACTTACTCATCCATGACTGAGGATGAAGATGTGGCTTTTTTCAAGATATCTGCTCTGACTGAGTGGTGCTTGAAGATGCTAAGATTAGATATGCCACTGTACATCAACACAATCTTAGCGTGGCTGTAGGTCGAGCAGCTAAAAGCCTCGCGATGCAATGATCATTCAGGTGCCCAAGGCTTTGTGGCTAAACTCTTTACAGTTGACAGACTGGACCTGCAGTCTTCAGGATGATAAGATGTAGGCATGTGACTATTTAAGTGAACACATTGTTCTGTTTGCATTAGCCACTCCTTTCTGCCAGGAGCCACAGAGGAAAATTCAACATTGTATTCAGATTTGTAGATTTCAAAAAGATTCATATCTGATATGATATGTAGCAGCTAATAAGTCAAGACGTAAAAGGATACTATAAATATCACAAGTATACTATTTTGTGATTATATCAAGTTATTAGTCAATCAGTAAGTGCATCAGTATAAAACTGCATTTCACTCAGGAAAGCATCTCTTTGTACAGAAAAATCTACTCTCCCCATGAACACACTTCCCTCCATTCTCCACTCTGCAGCAATATCTTAACCCATTCAGTGCCACAGTCCAATGTCCAAGCTTTGATAAGTAAATACAAACACAGTCACCTACATACAAAGATTAGGATAAAAGTCTTAGTCATTTACCAGAACAATGGGTTACATAACTCTTGGCGTACAATTAGAAAATGAAATTAAAATCATGCCAACACAGCTACTTGATAGAAACATGATGTAAGAAGTGGACTATTTTAATGAACTGATTCAGTTTCATATCTCTTTTAAAAAAATATTTTCCTTCCAATATAGACTGAAAAATATTTTGCTTTTCAAAATTTGCCCTTTATCTTACTAACTTTTTTTTTTAACATCTATAATTAGTCATCTTTGTCACAATTAGTCATCAATTCCATAATTAGGCCCAAATCAAACTCTCCAATAGCACGGGCTTAATTTCTATCTGTAAACCAGGGTGCTTGGTTCAATATACATATCTCAGTGGGAAAATACAGGACGCTTGAGGAGGATTAACACCACATGGCCTCATCACAGCATCTCACAGAGAGCAAAATACAGCCTATTAGATGTGGACTAAATCGCTCCCAGAAACGGCGAGGAACTAATGACTGATTCTTTATAGTGATACGCTCTCTCTCTCTCTCTCTCTCTCTCTCTCTCTCTCTCTCTCTCTCATTTTGCAGTCTCAAAGATGAGCCCACAGCGACATCTCACACACACACACACACACACACACACACACACACACACATAGTGCAAAAGCATGCAGTCAGGTTCTGGATGGAGAGTTGATCGCCTTAATTGATCGATCTGCAATTATCTACCAGCCCGGGGTTAAAAAAAAAATCAGCACTGTCAAGCATTTTCCTGAGTGATAGCGAAGACATCTATCTGTTTGATTTAATCACACTTCACACATTCTGTACAACCATGAAAACACATAACAGCCTGGTGGTTTTAGCAGATTGTCCACTGCATTTAGGCAAGCCCATTGTTCCGCCCGTCTGAGCTAAGGTGAGCTGATGGCAGCTCTTCACTGACTGACACAGCTCACAGGCAATTAATGCATGTACAATGTCCAGCAAATGAAGAAAGATGCTCTATTTTCTTTGCTGGAGTCCCTTTGATTAATAAAAAAAATCCTGTTCTAGCTGTGACAAAAAGAGAAAAGACAGGTCTCTTACCGGCTACAGTGTATCTATCCATGTAATTGAGGACGTTCCCAAAGCTGAGGATCCCGGCAGCAACAGCCGGTGAGCGGCATCTGAGCAGCGCGGCGCGGAATTTCTGCCCCGGTTTGCACGGGTGAAGGTCCGGGTTGGATTTCAGTGCGGGGCTCATGCTGCCCGACAGCGTGCGCACCTCATCCGAACTACTGCAGCCTTCAATCTCACATCCATCGCTCTCCACACACATTTTTTGGCACGAAAGATCCAGCGCAAAAAAAGAAAGAGAGAGAGAGAGAGGGAATGGAGAGGAAAATAGTTCAACAAGGACCAGACTGAGCGATGGTCTGAGATTTCAATTGAAATTAGTCGCAATGAAATTGTTGTCTTGAGTGTTGAAACGCAGCAGCCGCTCTTCTCGGGATCATATTTTTCTACCAGTGTGCACTGACGGCTGGGTTGTGCGCTCCTTAGTTTTTTTTTTTTTTTTCTAAGGACCAAGTGCTGTGGGGGTGTGACCTGGCCGTAACTCCTCCCCTGTAGCCCTGCAGCGAATGATGCACCTGATACCGCTGCAGATGCCGGAGAGTGGTGTGGTTGGAAAACCCTCTCTGTTATTTTTAAGGAGGCTGGCGGTTGTGGGAAATGAGTGGGTGGGTGTGACTTTATTTATTTATTTATTTATTTATTTAGCCTTTATAATCACACTTGTAAGGAAGCAATTGACTGCAGAAAACATGACCATTACTAGGCTGCTACTGAATAACTAGGCTAATATAAGTAGGTCACTCCTGCAAGTCTCATATTATTAGTTTAGGGTCCCAAATAGATCTATAGGTTAATTTGTGTATTTTTTCTCTATATATCTGAAACGCAAAGACAGCATATATTCATCCTTGGATTTTTTTCATTAAGGACGTGTATTAAAGCTTAATACAATGTGTATTAAACCTTCATACAATGTGTATTAAACCTTCATACAACTGTGGTGGTGACTTAGTCCAATAGACCATGCATGGTATAGAATATATAATTATATTACTAGTTATCAGATTTTGTTGTTGTTGTTATTTATCTGTGGGTGTACAAAACATACTAATCCAAGGAATAGCATGTTAAAGTGAGAATACCTATTTCCACCATGGTCCCACATGTGAAAAGATATATAAAATACACTCAACAAAAACATCATTGCAAACTAAACCAAAAAATGAATATGCATGCAAATACACTTAATAACAAAAGCAGATCAAGTAAAATGTTATTATTAATCTGTTATTCTGCTGCTCCATAAATAAACTCTCACCTGAGCTCTATGTCTTTCTTATTTTGTCTTTATATTGAATAAAATCTTGCTCCTCAGTGCGCCACCAGTATAAAAGATGAAAGATCTACTGGCTATATTATGTACTCAAGTCACCTTACATAAACACACACTGGCATGAGTATAGACAACTGTAAGCATGTCCACTGATAATACTGTACATGTGATGTAGCATCTGTTGTTCTACCCTGAGCTGTACAAGCAGCAGTCCCACACATCTACATTCATCAATACCAATGAGAGCTTATGGAGGTGCATTTACAGTTGTGAATACTGAATGATGTTATATCACATCACCTGTAATTTGCAAATTACTTGTACTTATTTGTAATGTGCAAAATACCTTGTTCTGCAAAGCAGCAGGTGCTAAAGTTCACTGGCACTCTTAGACAATATTCTGGCAACAACATATTCACAGGAGAGTGACCTGTCTAATATTATCCATAAATACCTTACACATGTCAGAGATACTGTTTCGCTTCCGAATTTCACTTCTATTACACACAAATTAAAAATGATCTGGTCAGATGTGTGGTAACTCCTGTCAAAATGTTGGAAATAAAATGTCACATTTGAGTTCAGAAAAGCCCCCTGGTTATTTGGCATTCACCACAAACAATAGGCTGTGACAGAAGCGCAAGTGACGTTCAGTTTCAGACCTTCACTGCTGAAGCCATAGACACAATAACTGTAAATGAACTGTATAACCCATTTTAAGGTGAAAGCAGCAGTGTATCACTGTTGTACACTGAATACATGGAAATTAGAATTTGTCTTCTTCTTCTCTGTGCTTTGAAAGGGCTATTTTTATTATTAGGAACTATGGATAAAGGTCTAATCACATGTCAGTCTCATTTGCTTTGTAACCAAGTGATTTAAAAACAGAAAAAAAACCCCAAAAATCTGTGATATTGAACTTTCTCTGATATCCAGCATTCATGGTGATGTGCTGAGCAAGTAGGTCAATAGCTCCTGGGGAACCACTAGTGTGACCTTGAGTCCACAGTAAAGACTAACTCCACACTGTGGAAAAAAACCTATTTAAGACATGTCTACCAGTTACTACATCTCAAATCAAATGATTAGCTTCACACTATCTGTCTGAGCCCGAACTGCTAATCAATCTCCAACTCCTTTTCATCTGTTGGGTTTCCTACACTGCGTATATTTGGGAGATATTTACACAAAAGACAACAGTAGAGGTTTAAAAGGACAGTGACAATAACTGATTAGTGTAAATGCAGTACTGAATTTTAAATTAGTCATTTTTTCATCAGCATAGCAGTGTCATTAGACCACTGGTTTTTCACTCTGACCCAAATATCACCTTGTCTTTAAACTCTGACTGATTGTATATAGTATAGTATAGTTGGTCAAGTTCTGTATAAGTTAGGTCCCATCTAAAATACTAGTTGTAAGATGAAAGAGATGAAAAAATAGACATAACCAAAAGTTTGTTGTTGGTCCCCCCATTACACATTGAACTACTCTACAGCTGAAATGATTCGATGATTAATTGATTGACAGAAAATATCTATATTATATGTTATATAAAACTAATAGTTTAAGTAATTTTTAATGCAAAAATTCCTAAATTTACCCTTAGCATTTTCTAAAATGTGAATATTTGCTAATTTTCCCAATTTTCTATAATAGTAAACTCAACATCTTTAGGTTTTTGACTTTGGTCAGACAAAAAAAGTCATTTGAATATGTTAACTTGGGCTTCTGGGAATAATGATTGGCATTCTTCACTATTCTCTGACATCTTATATATATTTATATATATACAGTATATGTATTTCATAGAGCTATTGATAATAAAAATAATCATTGGTTGCAGTCTTACAGTACTCCTACCTTTCCCTCACTTTTGTGTGTGCAATTTGATAGAACACTACTAAAAATGAACACAATGTTAACCAAAACACTTCAGGCCTTAAAACTGGATTTTGACACAGTCTTTCTTTGACCACAAGATGGAGGACCTGTCATAGTTGATATTGTACTTCAGTGGTGCAAATTTCCAACAAATTTCAAATTAATCCAACTGTATAAACCCAAATGATACCGAGTAAACCTGGGCCATGGGTGTGTGAGGTCACTGGGTAGTTTCCCACTTTGCCTGGTTGGTAATCCAGCCTTGTCTGTGAGCCATTAAGTTTTTGTAAGTCACATTTACTTGTACATCATTCACTAAACAACAAGCTGTTTTGGGCACAGCGGTCAGTGGAGGCAGCAGTAACGCTGGATGAATCCTACTGTTGGACATGTTTGTCTGTGGCATTCCTGGTGGTTACAGAATAAACCTAGAGAGGGAAAAACATCTGGAAAGATGAGTACAAAGCAGCTGGCTCAGTTTCTGTTGTTTCTGTACTCATCTGACAGCCACCACTGTCCCCTGTGTTATTATAGTCTATAACAGCGAAGGCACAGAAAGACTTAAATGACTACAGGGACTTTGGTCTCCACTGGTCCCATAAAAAAATTGGATATAACTCCCTTAGTTGATGCTGCTATGGGACAGTTAGGTTTTCACGGCACATTGTGTTGAAGATGAGCTTCTGAAATAAGTTATGATGATTGCAGCACCAGAGTTGTTGGATGACTGAGTGCAAGAACAGGAAAATTACCTGTTTCTGAATGGCTGGGAAAGGTCCAATCCTGCATGCGGATGAGTGTTTCTGTGCCATCTGTGTTCTGTCAGAAAGCAGCCAAAACATCCCCAACTAATTGTTAGGCTATTCCATTGTGCACACACAGCTATTTTGACTTTGCCAAGATGGGAACCCCAAATTGTCCCCTTAACTGTAAGCCACAGAAATTGGATTGTAGGGAATGTTATTATTCTGAACCAAGATACTGGTGGAATTTCAACAGAAAGGTGAGAGGCAGAGAAATAAAAGTGGAGATGTTGTTGATTTAGCGTGAGTACAGAGTTCAGTGCATGACTGAGAGGTAGGCGTGTGAGGGGGCATTCCTGACAAGTGTAGCTAGATTTCTCTGAAAGCTGGCCAATGGCTTTCTTCCTGATGAACATAGCCTACTAATGGCTGTGTAACAGACATCCTGGCGCCTTTTATTTTATCATATACTTCACTGTAGAAACAAAAGCATATATCCATTGCATATAAGTGAAATACAATCAAGCTTTTTGGGAGGGACGTAGATAAGTGGAAGAATAAGGAGGATAAATCCTGGCATCTGTCAGGGAGAAGGCTGGGCGCTTGCCTGGCTCTGCTCTGCAGGCGTTTGGCATTGTAAGGGTATCAGAGTTGAGGTCTGAATGCATTCGCATGCACTGAGCTAAACTGTATTGTTTCATCTATTCTGAAATGTGGAGGTCCTGCCAGTAAAACCTAAAGCCCCTCGCGGTATTTGTTTTGCAGAACTAGTTTTAAAACAATCATCCACTCACTTCCCGATACTGTCTTTGATGACTGAAAATCCCCTCTGTTTGACTCTGGAAAGTATGATGCAAACAGTGCAGCCTGGCAGGCTCAGCAGAAAATGATCAAGTGATACTGACAAGAATTGCTTTTGTAACTCAGCAGAGTGACATCCAGGATAAGAGAGGATGCAGGAAAAGAGAAGAGGGCCAAAGCCGCCCATGGTCTCATGCGGAGAGCTTAGGAGGGAGCCCCAGTAAATAGTTGTTCCAGTCTCCCTCTCTGGACCCCCTGCCTCCCCTCCTCTTTCTTTGGGATGTGCTTGATATGCTGGTCATGTCTGTGGGATCCTGTGTGTTTTTCCATCGCTCAGAAAGGCTTGGTGGACCTGGACCTATCTCTCGCGTTATTCTGCTATGTGGCCCGGAGCCATTGAGTCACTGCCCCAGCCTTCCTTCCTGTCTCAGCTCAGGGCCAAGCCTGCAGTGCAGGATGGGAGATAAACCCGCTAATCGCCGGGCCCCGCGCCTGCAGGACGATAAGGCAGACTCTCTCTGCGCTCGCTAACATGTGGCTTCAAGTAAAGTTTAAATGTCCCACTGACACGTGTGTCTATCAGCTGTGTGTCTATCAGCTGTGCTTCTGGTGAATACATCTCCACCTCTTTTGCTCATTAAGTTGACAAGAACCTAGACAATGTATATGCAGTAATGATATTCCTTGTGTCTTTTAAAATAAAAAAACCTAATAAATATGCAGATTTGATGGAGAAGTGCTGTATCTGACTCTTTTCAGGACAGTAATGGGATTAGAAAAAATGGTCTATTATCTCCATTCTTGTTTAACCTGTATGACATGTCCAGGTAGTTGAATGCTTGTAAAACTGGTTGTGTTTTTTGATTATATCATCATTTTCTCTATGATGATTTGGTATTTTCCCCTGCAGTTCTGTTTGCTAATCCCACCAAAAGCTGCTGTTTAAATACATGTAAATATGTATTTTATTCTCTATTTCTTGGCTTTTTCTTCTGTGAACTGTGATTCTCTCAATAAAGTCTTTTGAAACTTAAATAAAAAAAGCAAAATGCTAAGCAATCAAGTCAATCAAACGATTGAAGAATTTTTAAAATACAGTAATCGCACAACATTTTGTGATTCTCCCATTGTTGCTTCGGTCAGCCATGTTTACATCCAGTAAAATACGCACATTTCCCCTTCCTGTGCTCAGGAACAAACCTTGGAACAATCGTCCTAGTTCCCCTGAGTACACTATGTACGTTAAAGTTCCTGAAGGAGAGAATGAACAGACTTCCTCGATGTTTTGTTCACCTACAGTGATGCATATATGGTTTTATCCCTTTATAAACAGGGCTCCATAGTGACAGCTTTAGTCACTGTCACCTCTCCTGCTCACGAAAAGCAAGACAACACTAATTTTGAAGCATCTCTTTCACCATATAATGTCATGATATCCAGTTGTGTGGGCCCCATTTCAGTCTAACTCTTCTGCAATTGATATTTTCTTGGACGAGAAATGTACATGCTCCATTTTTATTTGACCCATGTCATCCATTCATACAATTGGTAGAACTGGTTTACTCAATGATCAGGCAGTGAAGCATCTAACTGGACTCATTTCACACAGGCCAGTGAGCAAGGGGCTGGGGAAGATCTTACTCCATTCATAAGCAGTGAAACTGACAGCATTAACATAGACCCTCCAATAGACTGATGTAGTTATATTGCCAGAATATTTGCGTGTAACCACCAGGATAGGTCTAAAAGGAAATTTACGAGGAAACAAATATCAATTCTCTACAGCAGTGAGACAGCAAGTCTGTCAGCAAGATGACAAAGCTTACTGTAAGACTGGGCTGTTATCATTAACACATGTTTGAAACTGTGAAACTTTCGAGTCATGTCTGGTGGCATTAGACCACCCCGCTTCAATTCTTCTGACATACATTTGTTTTTGGAGCCGGAGCCGTCTGGGCTTCAGTCAGTCTTGAGGTGTGGGCTCTGCCATTCTGACCTTCTCTCATCCTTTGTGACCTCCTGACCCCTGCACTGTCTGTGCCTGACTGTCGCTTGCTGGAACAACCGCACCCCTCCTGCCATGCACTCCCAAACTCAAGCAACAGAGTGTCTGGCAGCAGAGCAGCTGAGGATTTGAATAGATATGGGCTGATGTCTCCGCTCCTTGGATGTCTGATCTTGGGGCAGTACTGTGCAGCGCAGTGGCAGCAGGAGGCAGAGAGACAGCAGCGACTAAATATAGTGCTCAGGGGCAGAGACAGTGACTTTTATCTGCCCTTTTAATTATTTATTCGACAGCTCTATCCAAGCCGGACTCCTTGGGCCTGGGTCATCAGTCTCGGTTGATCTGTCTGGGACGTAAAACCAGCTCAGACTCCACTGTCTGCCTCAATATCATCATGTTTGTCTCCTTTGTTTGAATCATTTCCCTCCAACTGCATTCCTCACTGAAAAAACTTGCATCAAGCTCTGCCTAATTGAAAAAGAAAAGAAATTTGAGCTGCTATACGGCTGAGGTTGACTTGCAGTGTGACCAGATCTGTGTGGTGCTGTAGCTCATATTTATAGACTTTGTAATTACCCCATTGCCATGGCTGTGTCTGTGAATCAGCTCTCTCTAGTCCAGTGGCCAGCAAACCTCTGAAACAGGAATGCTAAATACATAGGACCAGAATGTGCATGTGCCATTATAGGGCAAACCTCAGATTTGGCTGCATTTCTGTTGTAGTCCATATTTCTACTCTCAGCTCCAAACAAAGTCATTTGATTGACAGTGAGAAATGGTTTGATTGATCTGCTGTGTAGCCTTTATTAAAAACTTAATCATACACAAACTGCAATAATAATTCATAAAATCATTTTTCAAATCAAGCTGAAAACAAATAATAGAACTGACATATTTTTTATCAAACACTTTTTTCCCCACATTGTTTTGTTTCCAGTGGTGTTTCATTCTTTGACCGCAACTGGCTTAATTGCATTTACAATTAACAAATACCTGTGTTAATTAACGCCAACCATTTTAAAAATGTTGCATGTGTGCATGCCTGTGTGATTCATCATCCTCAAAAGTCCAATCAACACATTTGTTCTTGTACAGTATCACCCATCAAATACACACAGAGATGTACATTTTATAGAAGTTAGGCAGCATTTAAATAATAATGCTGTTTGATTTCTATTTGCTTACATGTTTGTTTCTTTTTTTTACCAGGTATTCTGTTCTTTTTCCTCTTTTTTGTATAACCAACTTGTTTTTACCCTGACACTGAGGCGTAAAGATTGGAAGGCCCATATGATGTAATTTTCCAAATAAAGAGCCGCACAGAGGGTGGAGAGTGCTCTTCCACTGTATGATGTCATGTCACTGCAGCAGTTTTCTGGCGATAAGGAAAAAGTGCAAATTCACATCCATAAATGCGGTTTGACTTCTCTTATCACTGTCCTGCGGCCTTCTATGGAAGGGTGACAGAGACACAAAGAGGAGTAAAACCAATATTCTGGTAATATTTTTATTTTCTGTTTATTGTTGATACATGACAGTATTCTGATTGAGGACTGCGCCATATATGACCATGTTTCTGCGTCCGAGGCACGGCTGTTCATGACTAAAATGTTCCCCATCCTTGAGTAAACACTGAGAGTATCCGCTCACCCCCCCAACTCCTGGATCCCTCATTGATTGGCCTGGACAATTTATTAGCCATTGTGACAGTTTCCTGTACAGCCAGGGTCGACAGGGGAAACGGAGAGGTATGCAGATAAAGTGCTCAGAAACATGGTGCACAATACCTATTGTGTTTTAATTGCAGGTTGAACTGTTACCTCTTGAATGTTTTCCACATGCCTTTTAGTGTGCGTGTGTTTGCTTGTTATTCCACATACATGTCCCTCTGCCCACTGTATTCCCTCAGCATACTGAGTAATCACATAACTTCTGGAAAATCACAAGCATAAGGCTGAGATGTTCAAAAACAAAAGGAAATACCAGTCAATTCCACAATAAAGCAATGAAACCTTTAACAATGGCTTAACGTCCTTGAACTACAGCTTTCATTCATTTGCAAATGTCAAGTTCAGTCAACAGCTTCAACACTTTAACAGGAAATATTTTCTCACAAATGTCATAAATCAGCAAAAAAATTATTCTTGTACAAAATTCCACCTCAGCCAAGTTTTCTTTCTGTGCAGCAGTCATTGAGACTAACCAATAACATGATGACAATGTGGCCCAATTATTGCTTGACCTTGTACCTGAGAGTGACCAGGGCAACGACCTTTGACCTCCCAGTGTGGTTTACTCCAGTACAAAACAATGGGGACATGCAATGACATGCAGCTGTAAGGATTTGCCAAGGGACGTTAGAGACCGCTGCAGCAGCTGTCTGAACAGTTTACAAATTGATTGACAAGCTGCTGTCATACCAGGGCATGTAAATATGTCCTGTTTGTCTGCTGTGTGCTGGGTTTTACCAAGAGCAGCAATGCTGAAGACGATGAATGTCAACACCTATCATGTTCCATGAACTCAGCAGAGGTCACAGACTTACACTCGCAGTTTAGAGTTCAGTGAATAAACACTCAAACGGTATGCAAGTGTCAGAGGTAAATGCTCATGTGGTTGCTTTAACATACCGTATGTCACACAGACAACTGTAGGAGTCGTCTACGGCAGTTATATTTATGAGGAGATCCTCTGGCATCTGACAGAAAGAGGTGTCATGGTTACAGTAATGACATGCCTGTCCAAAAGTCCCAGACTACTGCATTTCAGTCTGCACTGTGTTCATGTTGCCTGCCTTTACCATACGATATTAAACGTGATTACACATTAAATTAAAATTGAAGGCCTACTCTTACAGTAAAATAAAAACTAAGGACAAACACCTATGAAATCTAATACTTTGCCTTACTCTCCCTTTCACACCTTATCAGGTGGGATTAAAATGACTGCTTGCTAAGCAGTGTAGAACATCTTGTAATTTGTTTTCCAACACGCACACTTATCACTGGAGTCATATCATTACAGTGAGATTGTTACACGTAATGGTGCTGCCCAAGAAGGCCATTCTGCACATGTGCTGCCAAGAACACACTTAGGTTAGCTCTACTGGCGATCCCTAATCAGTAAACATCTGGCAAATCCACTGTACCTCCCCAATGGTACACAACTGGCATCCTCGTGATAGCATCTTTTAACAGTAATGCAACGATGCCATCTAGTGGACACTTAAAAAAACTGAGGTGAAAATAGGAAGAATACACCTTTATCTTTAAATTAAAATAGAACACATCTCACGTTTTATTTTCACAGTGCAACATACAGCCAGAGTTTTGAGACACTTTGAGGGTAGATCCAGTGAAATCTGTACGGAGGGGTCAATTATTTCATGGATTTCCATCACACAGTTACAGTAAACACAGAGAGTAGAGAATGGAAATCCTCCATCTCTAACTTCACTATAGCTGCATATGTTGTGGTCCAGCCTGAGGCCCCTCTGCTCCTCATTAGGAGGCAGCAGCTGCGTTCTGTTTGGGACGTTCATAAATGGAGAGGTTAATCTGATGATCCTCAATATGGATATGTGGGCAAAATCAGCATATTCTGCCAAGGGTTTATGAACTAGATTGAGCAGCAGAAGGGGGATCTCCAGTGCAAACTGGCTATCTGAGTATAGACGGGTGTCAGCAAAATTCAGGAGAATCATTAAGAAAAGAAAAACAAGTAGATGATGAAATTCTTGTGTCAGCAAAGCAGTTCTAATGGAGGCTGGACTATCACCTGCAGAAAGCTAAAGATTTATTTAGCTATATATTTTTCATGGATGGAGAGTCAGTTTATACACTGTTTCTTTGATTAAAGATACATCGATTTTGTAGTGTTGTCTGTTTAACTGACAGCAAAAACAGCAAGGTGTATGGTTTACTGTAATATGGTTTGGTGATGAAGCACAATGAAAACCACTCTTCATGAATTACAAATGCTTTTACAAATTTATTGAAAATTTCAACATTTCAATTCAGAAAATATAAGCATTTCATTTTCAAGTACAATATAATGCACATTGAATCATCCACTGAATGGGAGGTAATATTATAACAGCTTGTGACCTGCTCCCACTTTGAACTTACACTGAAGTGTTGCTGTGAGAAGGAGAGGCAAATGCGAATGAAGTTCTTTTAAAAGGTCATCTTTATCCAAAATCACAGAGTACCCGCTTTCAAGCAAATTTGTGATTTTAGGCGATATGAATCAGGCCTGAGTGAAGTATTAAGTGCATCTACACAATATGGTATCAGACAAACATTTTTAAATTTTAAAATGATGAAAAAGGCAGCTCCAATGCCCTGTTCTCCATACCTGCATTTTTTAAACTTAACTTCAAATATTCACAAATACATTTATTGCATGTTTGCTTTTGTTCAGCTTTACTCTTTTTTCTCGTTGCTCAGTTCCACAGCGGGCTCAAATGCAGGACCTGGCTGTGGTGGAGAATCTTCTGATAACACACACACACACACACACACACACAAACACAAAACATGTGAATGCAGGATCAGAGTAAGGAAAATAACAAGCAAATAATTATTTTCATTATTGATTAAGTGATTGATTATTTTCTCTATTAATTAGTAGTTTGGTCTACAAAATGTAAGAAAATGGTGAAAAATGTCAATCACTGGTTCCCAGAAGCCCAAGATGCAACCTAAAATGTCTTACCAGAAAAATATTTACATCTAAGAATCTGGAACCAACATCAAAAATGACTCAAAATGATTAAGTGATTATCAAAATAGCTGTCGATTCACTTTTTGTCAATTGACCAATAAATTAATAGATTAATCAGCTCATTAAGCAGCTCTAGATCAGATAACTGTATGTCAGACCATGTTAGGAGGGAACCAGTTCTTATCTACTAAGGTGATGCCTACTAAGTAGGCCTCTCAGTGCAGCTGTGCCACATACTGATAAACAGTCCAACAGAATGGAGAGTATGTAGTCAACTCAGATCCAAACTAGAAAGACAACGTTGTCTTTATAAAGTTTGGCCCATCTCTGGCTCTGACTTGTTAGAGAACTAGACTGCCAGTGTGTTAGTGGGGCATGTGTGCACATAAGGGGAATTTGTTCTTAACTGCATAAGGAGGAGTGCTATTTAGTAATTAGTGAGTTGAATAAAGATTATTGTTCAGGAAGGGACACCTCAGCATGTGTGTGACACTGACATTAAGAAACAAACATATTGGTGATAATATTTAATACTTAATCATGTGCCAGTGTGTCATCCACACAAAAAGCCTGGGGAGTGTTACTGCATATGTGAAAATGTATAAAGCCTTTTGTGGCTCCAGAGAAAGCTGTTTAAAGTGTGCTAAACTGCCTCAAGTGATGTTTGTTGGGGCTGAAGATTACATGTTTATAAAACGAAATGAATCTGGGAGTGTGGAGTTGGAAAGAAGTGAGGTTACCACACCTCTGTAAACTGCTCCTCATCTCTGCATGACAATATATAAGCCACAACTAGCATAACAGAGTTGAATCTGGCGGTCAAGTTACATTGTGGGTAATGTAGGCGCCAGGTTTTGAGAAGGAAGAAGAATGCATGGAATAAAAAAGACAATAGGCTGTTTTTGGTTCTGCCATATCAGTTTTCTTTTTTTTTTTTTAACTGTTCATTTCTCCATTCTCAGAATATTTAGATGTTAGCATGTAACCAGAGCTCAAAAAACAGCAGAATTTGCAGAGAATTGTTCTGTTTGGGCCTTGGTTGTACTCTGTAACACCATTTTCACCATGTTCACAAGAGAATGAAAGGAGAGTAACTGTCAATTTACCTTCAACCAATCGCTCAGCTGCCCTCCTGTCTTCAGTAATGTACAAGGCAGTCATGAGGAAAAACACTCCACCCAGAACCCCAATAAATGGGCAGATCAGGAAGCTGTACTTCAGACTGAGGAAATTCCACTCACGGGTTTCAGGTTTAGAATTGCGTATAGCATCAGAGACCTACTGGCACAAGTGTGAAAACAGCATTGGTGTTCAATCATACACAGAAAATGTAGTTAATCAATCTGAGGTACAGTGAATGAAACAGTACCACCAAAAAGAAGCTGAATGTGGGAAAATGAAACTATTTCTCACCGCTCCTATTAGATAAGGACTCCCAGCGTCACCCAGAAGATGACAGACTGTGATCTGGAGAGCCTCAGCTGTCGACCTTCTGGTCGGTACAACAACATACTGAAGAGAAAAGTAACACAAAACAACCGGTTGACTTCAAGCTTCAGCAGACTGTTTCATGTTTTTATTTCCAATCACATCATTCAAACTCACCAGCAGCATATCAGCCAGGAGGGACCAGTTCAGTGATAACAGCAGCTCAGCCAAGAAAACGAAGACCTGAAATGAGACATTAATAAGGGACATATCTAAGACAATCAGTAAGCAATAGATAAATTGATCAATTAATCAGTTGTCCAATAATCACTTGATAAATAAATTAACAGCTTGATTTTTGATTTTCCACATCAAATGTCTCTTGTTTTACACTTAACATTATCACATGTTCTTTATGAGCTTGTTACAGCATTACGTTGAAGCTGTAACACTTATACTTACTGACATAATCAAACCCCACATGCCATGGCTGCACTAATATATTGTAAAAATATTTTTCATGTTTATTTTTTATTCATGATTTTACGTCAACATTACCCATAGTTCATCTGGACATTTTGTCTATGGAACCATTGACATCTTGGATAGAATTTGAAATGTTGACTTTTCTCAAACCTTTAGTGGCATCATGCATTATTGTGGACTATACATTATGGACTAAAATCAATCAATATTTAGATGGATCAAACAACATTTTGAAAATTTAAAAAATATAACAAAATTAATCAAATTTTAAAATGAATGATTATTACATTTTTGATTTGTTAAGTATTTCTTCCTTATGTTTTATAATATGTTCTATAAGAGTTAAAGGGCAAACATCCCTCTGAAAAACAAACACATTCACTTTGAAGTGTTGCTTAGGTCTTCACTATCGTTCAATATTGACACTTCAACCATTAGAAGAAATTTAAAAGGTGCTGTTGCAGATTCCAGATGTTAAAGAAGCTATCACTGGTTAGAGCTGGCTGATTGACTGCTGACTGGGGTTAATTTATCAAATCACTGAGTGACATAATGAAAATCACAGGGAGACAGTTTGAACATCTACATGTGGCTATAAGTCGCAAATATTAAAGGATAGGTTCACATTTTCTAAAGTCTTTCTCAAAACAATACTCACATGCTTATATGCAAATTGAAACAGTCATTGGTCACTGTAATTATGCCTCTTGTCCATAGTGTCTGTGAAGAGATGCCTTCCTAATGTTAGACATGCTGCCCTGTCTAAAGTTCAGCCAAACCTAATGTGAGGCTTCAGCAGTCTCAGTTAGTCAAATGCCGACCTTCTTACAGTCTTTTTAGTGTGAATGTCCCTCTTTGTGTTTCCACATACATTGTCGCTGTGCTAGGCTGTGGTTGAGGAATAGCAGCACAAGAAGGAATTTCATACTAAAAAGCATGCAGTTAAGGAAGATACTCACTTAAGCTGTCTGAGAGTGTTGAAGATTTGGAGTTGGAGTCCTGTTTCTTCAGAGATAACAGCGACTGATAACTCTTTCAACATGCATGTGAGCATGTGGAAAAATGTGAATCTATCCTTTAAGTTTTGTTCTGCTTCCAACACTGCAGAAACTGTGGCACAGACATTCAGGTAACTAAATCCTTTGTTTAAAATAAATATTTAGCTGGAGGCCACCAACAAAGACAGAAGTTTATCTCTTACGTAAGTAACTGGAATGCTTGATGATGCCACAAAGATGACAACAAAGAGGCAGGGGGTCGATCCCAGCATGCCCACAGCGCAGATGAGTGGGTCAGCATAAGGCACTTTGTTCCTGAACCATCTGGATAAACCAGTGCCGAGACACACTCCCAGAATGCCCGATGCCACCGTCACACCACCGAAGATAAGACTGTAAAGGGAGCAGAGGCAGCCAGCATTGTAAAAACTTTCAAGACATTTTGAAGGACATGGGGTAAATGGAGAGTGATGCAAGTCAAAGGTCACACTACACCTGTTTGAGCGGTTGAAGAGCTTTTCGGTAGACGACTGTTGGGTTTCCTGAGAGACCTGAGCTCTGGACAAAAAAGTGGGCACCCAGAAAGCCAGAGCTCCGGTGAGGAAGGCCATAGCCGTCACTCCCATTGATGACCACACATAGCTTTTACTAGGGTCAGAGTAACAAAACAAGAAGATCAGAAAATATAAGTAATATCTCTGTTAACTTTAGGGACTAATGTAAAATACTACAGTATTAATCAAAGCCTGATCAATAAATCAGCTGCGACAATATATCCGCTGATATTAACTTATTGCAGATATATCAGTATCTGTATATATTTAACAAAAATTACAATACAGTAATGCCAAAAACATGTTTGAGATTTAGAAACATGTTAGATCATTTAGAAACAGTGACACCGTTACAGAGTTTACCCACCAGGGAGCACTGATATATTTATTTTTCAGCTGTGAATGTTTAGCTCAGCACACAATATCTTGGTCACAATTCTTTAATAACCAAAATTAAGGGATCCTTATCAAAAATATTTGTTGTCATCTGATTTTACTCTCAATAGATAGCTGTATCAGCCAGACTATAGTATTAATCCAGTGTTCATTTCAATTTCCTACTTTTTCAAAAGATACTTGACATCCTCCCGGTAGGAGCTCTTTCCTGTAACTCCTACTCCATGGGTTTCTGCAGCACCTCTGGGTGGGTTTGGGCATAAGAGCACCAGCAAGATAAGTCCCACTAGACCCAAGATGGGAGTGACCTGACAACACAGAAAAATGTAAATGATATCTATCACTGTCATTGCTCAACTTACATTTACATTAGTGATTATGAAACTATCCTCACCCTGAGAGCCCAGTGCCAGTCCCCTGTGAGACTCGTAACTGATGACCCCACTATGTATCCAAGACCACTGAAAACACACAGAATGATAAAACCATTTGAGAGTGATTGCAATGACATAAACAAGCTTAACAATATGGCAGCATGTCTTCTGGTATTTACAGAAAAAAACAAGCCTCTTTGCATATTGATTTAACTTTGAACAGTTTAAATGACCATACTTTGGATTTGGATGGTAGTTGATTTGGTAAAAGCTCCCTTTACATCACTGTCTGTCATTTTCCAACTAATTTCATAGCTTAGCAAGTGTTCAGTTTCTTTCAGCACATTGTAAAAATTAACTTGCAAAGTGAGACTTGAAGCAGAATTTTGTTGCTATGGCTCTGTTATCTCTGCTTGAAAGCACATATTGTTTCAAAGGAACAATCCTTTAATCCCTTTCACACTGTACATGGTTTTTTATTGTTCATCTCTCCGATTTGATTTTCCAACAGCACTATTTTGTGAATGCTGTTGGCTCTAACATCTCAAATGCCGGAGTTTCCCACTAGAAGTAAATGTAGCATTCACATGACATGTCCGAACAATCTGTGCTTTCAGTTTCACTCCCACACAACAGCAATGTAATGTTACTATTGCTGTTTGGAAAGAAAAAGCTA
This sequence comes from Thunnus thynnus, assembly GCF_963924715.1. Classification (NCBI taxonomy): domain Eukaryota; kingdom Metazoa; phylum Chordata; class Actinopteri; order Scombriformes; family Scombridae; genus Thunnus; species Thunnus thynnus. The sequence goes on from NC_089529.1 coordinate 6,140,259, forward strand.
TGATATGCTTGAGAAAAATGGTGAACATTTATAATTAATGGGTTAAAATGTGGGAAAAAAACACAGCTGTAGAAATAAATTGATGTTGTTTCTAACCTTCCAACAGGGATACAGATGTAGAAGGCAGAGATCATGAGGAGCCGTTTAGGCCCAGTAAAGAGGTCACCAATGATGGTGGGAGCAATGGTGGAGTAGCTGGCCTCTCCTACCCCGACCAGAGATCTCAACAGCACCAGAAGCCAGAAGTACTGAAGAGATCAAGACAACGTTTAATCTCAAATACCACAGAGACCCTCTCACAGTTTGACATAATGCCATTCTTACAGCCAAGAACAGTACAATTCATCAATAATACATATCTATTTATTTCCCAAAGAAACTGCAGAATATACTGGGATTTCTCTTTTGTACTTCATGTTGATGTCTATGTTGTGCACTAAACAAATTTACAACATGCTTCTCAGTTGATAATTACTATGTTGACTCACATAACATTTGCTTAAGCATCTATATAAGCTTAGTATGTTTGCAGCCCTAAAGATAAGTATCTTAAACCAGAAACAAACTCATCAAAATCTTCCTGTCTGTACTCATTTTCATTCTTCAGTGTCATTTTCATTTGAGGAGTGAGTGTGTGATGAGGTCAAATGATAGAGGAAGGAACACTAACAAAAAGCACTATGAAGAAATATTTTCTGATCTTCCTTCTTCTTTTTTTAAGTGTAGATGAAGTCATACAGCATATTTATCACTTACCGACTTAGTGACAAAAGAGCTTCCAGCTGCGGTCACAAGCCACATGCTCAAACCACCCGACATGATATATATCCTGTTGTAGCGGTCCCCGAGGTAACCGAAGAAAGGTGCCAGAAGTAAGAAACTGCAGATGAAAACTGTAAGTGCGTTAATATTTTAAGCCCAGAATCAATTCTGACTTTATATTGTGACAATACATGAAAACACACTCATGAAACTTTTAAGAATAAAAACCCAAGTAAATATATAAAAGTGTTGATATCTGAGTAATCTACTTTTTTGCAATAATAAACAGTGTTCTGCAATTTCCTTGCAGCACATGTTGCATGATTCTATCTTACTTATGTACAGATAAAATGGGGATCTTCAACATTTGTGTGGCCTTTTTTTCAGAGTTTGGAACATTCATCTCTTAAAGGGATAGTGCGTGAGTATGTCAAGAAGATGCATCATCATACCTGTCTGTAGCAGTCCAGCTATACTGTCACTTATGTGAAAGAATTCCTGAATGATGGTAAGGACACCTACATAACAATAAAAAAAAAAAACAATTTATGTGTAAGACCACCAAATTAGAAGCAGTACATGGTGTTTGTTGTTAGGCAGTGTTGTCATATGTACACAAGAGCTCATCTAACCTGCTATTGTGTACCGCTCCATGTAGTTGAGCAAGTTGATGTAGCAAAGCACAGCTACAGCTATGTAGGCACGTGTAGGTGATATGGCTGCTTTGTCCGCTTCTGTTGGTGCAAGTGATGAAACGCTGTTCACAAGAGAGCCATAGCGTAGACCAGGGCTGGTGCTCAGACTCCGTTCAGGCATCGGCCTGTCCTGAGGGGACGTGACTGATCCCTTTGGCTCCATAGTGAGCAGCTTTTTCTTTACCTGGAAATGGAGAATGTACAACCCAGTTTTAGAGAAATCCTTTATCCTCTACACTCACACTAAACATAATTATGTTGCAGGGTGTACACAGAAGTTTGGAAACAAGTCTTATTAGACAACTCAATATAGCTCAGAGACAGGACTGAATTATTGAATTATACAATTATACAGTATATAAAGAAAATAAATGTTTTCAAGTGACTACAAATTATACCTTCTCTTGCTTTCATCTTTAAAATGAAGTCTAATTGCTTCACAGAACAATAGGAGACTGTCTCTATCCCATCATACATTTATTCAACTCATGACTCACTGAGAGAAACGTTCAGGTTATACTCAATTGCAGCTCTTATGGTAATCTAGTTTAGAGAAAATCAGATAATGTGGTTTGTGGTACCACTTTTGAAATAGTCCTTATGACACAAAAGACAATTACACAACTAAGAACAAATCGTCGCAACAATGTTAAAAAGACAGAAAAAGGAGAAGGAAGATTCTCAGTTAAGTTTTTTTTTTCCCTCCAGCAGTCTCACAACAGCACAAGACGGGTTTGTAACCACACAGTGACAGTTATTGGGTGATTATGAGTTCAGAGGTATATTGACGAAGGTAGGCAAGATGTTGGGTGTACAATGTAGAATCCTAACAAATATTGTCAAGTTAAAACTATAAAATAATGACATAACAGGATAAGAAATATAAAGTATAAAATACATAACATTGTCCTTATAGAGAAGCCCTCATGCTTTCTGCCCAGGTTACAGGATCAATGCAGTGAAAACAATTCAACTCTTGAAGATACATTATTTTCAGTTAAAGCTTCATTACATTGTCATACAGGTACAACTCCTCAGCTATCAAAACAGTCTCTATAAACTTGAGAAATAGATAGATTCACGTACGTGTTGATGATGTCTTGTTAATCTTCCTTGTTCATTCCATATTTGCAGTTGTCAGATTACAGTGTTGCTCAGTGTGTCTCTAAGGTTTGAGGAAGCTAACTAAGGCCTGAAGAGATATGCCTCAAGAGATATTAGGTTAGCAAGGGGATCAGCCCATTCTGGGTTGGTCATATGCTTCCACACAGACTTCCACTGTGATGCAATGTTGTAAACAAGCCAAATAATCATTTCAGTCTTCTCTTCCTTTTTTTCTTTCTTTCAGTCTTTCTTATAATAATGTTAAAAAAGATTATATGTGACTGGCTTGGTTCATTAAAAACTTTTAGCAGGTTTATTCACACAAGTCACACAACAGCAAGACAAAAGGACTCAGATGGCACATGTGGGTGTCAGGTGGTAAGCTGTAAGCCTAGATGAATGTGTTGTGACTTTCATCAGTGGTTCTGGCTCTGTCATTGAAGCAGGAATTGTTCAGATACATACTGTATTTGGATTTTGAAAGAGAGATATTGCCTCTGATACATTAGTGTGTGTCAATCCAATGGATGAAAAGCTGCACTAGAAAAGCTGCTAGTGCACAGTCTTTGTGAGACGGCTCTGGTAGCATATCTTTCACACCATCACCAAAAATAAGATCTATGGTTAAAATGATTGTCTTCAGAACCTTGCTAAGAGATATGTACGGAAGAGGATATGAAGATATGAAATCTGTCCCCTCAAGAGACAAATAAACTGCTGCTTCATTGCTATCTTTACTTGTGTCTCAACAAAGCTGTGATCTGTTTAAATAGTGGCATGCAACCACTGCTCTGGTAATTTGTTTTCTCTTTGACATTACATCCCTGTGCATTAAAATACTGTAAGTGTAAAAATTAAAGCTTTCACTTCAGTCAAGTGAAGTTGTGACCTCAGAAAGATGGATCTTAAGTACCTTCTCCTCCATGGAAATCACTTTGTTTCCCATTTGAATGTGAATGTGTGTTAGGAATATTAACTATTCATATAAATTCTAGACTCATTATTGAGCAGCCTAATACTAGTCGCTTTTATTCAGAGCATCAAATTGTCAATACGTCCTTCAGTGTTTTCTGCTCTCAAAAATGATCTTTAAAACGGTTACTTCAAGGCAGATTGCAAAGCTTCAAATCTTTAACAGGATGTTGTGAAAAAATTGCCTCTGTCTCAAGAGTTGAGTGTGGAAAATTGATGTCTTTGTCAGCAGGTTTGGAGAATCACATAAGAGACTTCACCATGTTCCTTGAGACAATGAATCCCTACAGATTATAAGCCTCACAGATGTCTCTTGGTCTCCACTGTAAGAACATCAAGCTTGTTCCAATTGAGCTTAAAGATTGTATAGTAAGTCACTAAAGTAGGTAAGTAAGTCACTTCACAAATTGACCATTGATCTAATTATAAACCCTTCAGAATAGCCACAAGGCCACCTTGTCATGTAGTTCAGTGGCTTTTCTTGACTCTGACAACACTTATCAACTAGCAACACAGTTGCATATGTGGTTGCTGCTTGACGAGAATTGAAATTACTACAATCTGCTGATCAACTTCCTCCTTAACACATATTGCAAGTAAGTATGTTGTGAACTGAAAGGTGTGAAATAATTTCTGTTTTTTAAAGGAAGAAGTGACCAAACTGAAATTAGTGTCAAATGAGAATATAGTAGTTGATGCCATACTGGGAGAGCTGCAGAGAAAAATGTGTAGACCTGAAAAAAATCACCCAAATGTGTGTATTACATGACATTATGCTTAATTATTTGTATGTGGGTTCATTTCTTCCTGCTTTCACAACTCTGTGTACTTTCATTAGTATTGTGATAATGATTTTTCATTATTGGCATTATTATCTGTAGTCATAATAGTAGTATAGGTAAGTACAACTTAAGTTACCTGTGATACTTAATTGTGATAGTATGCCTAAATTTTGTAATCCTTTTGTTGAGGGCTGTTAGCGTCAGATCAGTTATTGCCATCTAGTGTTTACTGTAAGTATTACAGCTGTTACCTAGCAATCAGAATCAGTGTCACCCAGTACCCATTACTATTAACAACACCTTTATTAATGACATCTGTGTCACAGTCAAATAGCAGGTTGAATAACTCCTGCTCATATTCTGATGGGATGTTTCATGTAAGAGAAGTAAAAAACAATACCTTTCAAGCATTTTCATTTTTATAAGACTTTATGAGAGAGAGGAAAGTGGAGTGGAGAGAGAATAAGAACCAACATATAACAGATTTGAACCCACATCCTTAAGAGCCACCTGAAGGCTTCTTGTGTTTGATCTAAACAGTTGAACTATCCATGTGAGGGAGACGTGGAGAGGAGAAGACAGGAATGAACAAGTGACAATCAGCTCCACTTGTGATAAATCTTGTAATAAATTATCTTGTTAAGATAAATCGACTTGTGATCTTGAGATAACAGCATTAAAAAAATTATTGCAAGCACAGCCGTTCTCGGCTTCCATAGCAAGCAATTACTATGTTTACATTTTATTTATCCTTTGTTCAAGACAGAACCATACATCAGAGAACCATTCAACCCAACCTCCAGACAAGACCACACAAGTATGACCAGATTTCAACATGACAGTCAAAACATCATCTATGGTCCAATTATCTTTAGAAACATTATTATTTTCATGCTCTGCAGAAAAAGGATCAAGAAATGCCATGAAAGTGGTTCAGTTATCTTAAAAATACTAGCTATTGATTCCAGTATTTTTAACCAGGTTTGTCCCATTGAGATCAAAGATCCCTTTTACAAGGGAGACCTGGCCAAGAATAGCAGCAACACACATATAACGAGCACATAGATCTGAGTAACATTAAAATGATCAGATAAAACATATGCACACAGACAACCTGAACTCAATGTATTTCACCATAGTTTTAAAATTGTTCAGCGATACTATGTTTGGAAGTTTAAGATCAGTTTTCTGCAGCAGGTGCAGAAAACCTAAAAGCTTTCTTTCCCAGTTCAGTTCAGACTTTGGAAACAACGAATCATAAAATGTCCTGAGCAAGGAGATTGTAATTTTCATATTTCAAGTTTAAAGGAGAAGATAAATAATATGAATTTTGCCAAGAATGGATTTGTAAATAAAAACATACCAGTGACTGAGGCGGCGTGCACATAAAGCAGGCCAATTCACTTTTGAGTATAATACACAGTGGTGAGTAAAAGATCCACAATATGTAATGAATCTCAGAGCCCCATGACACACACTATTCAGCATGTGAAGACAGTGAGCAGAGGCATTCATGTACAACACATCACCATAATCAATGACAGATAAAAAGGTAGACTCCACCAATTTCTGTTTCACACAAAAAGAAAAGACTTGTTTCTATAGTAAAATCCTAGTAAAAGCTTCAGCTTTTTTTGTAACATACTGGATATGTGCCTTAAAATACAAGTGGTCATCAATTAAAAACCCTTGGTATTTAAAAGTAGATACCAACTCAATATGTTGACCATTTCTGGTAACAATTTTCTCAGACAATGCTGATCTTATTGTTCCACCACTGCTAGTACAACTGTATATCAGCAATGACAAATCTTTCACATAAAAGCACCCCTGAGTCAAAATGACATCCTGTGGGAGTCTTTGACAGAATAATCTTGCATATAGCCAGAAGCAACATTCATAAATGTATCAATAGACATTAGTGTGTTTGTCTGTTTGGGGGTTTATGAGAGGGAAATGTTTTAGAACACATAATATAACCTTGGCCTTTTGTTGCCTCAGTTATTGTATATGGCTGCTTTGTGTGGTGATAAATAGTGAGGCTAATCAGAGATAAATGCTTGCTGAAGAAGTAAGGTGGTAGAAGGTAGAAGAAAATAAGTAAGTATGGCAAAGACTGGAGGAGGGAAAACATCTATATTCAATTCAAGTTTTAGAGGGAATATTAAATATTAAGTGAAAATGGACAGATTAAGGATAGGACATGGTAATGAACAGCCCACTGCATGTTACAGGACTGGTTTTGGTGAACAATGCTAAGATTCCACAACTGTAGAGATGATAACATGCAGGAAATATGTGGCAACTGAGGTTCAGGTTAACACACACACAGGATTAAAGAATATTGGATTATAGAAGACATTGTAGAGTGCAAATATTCTTATTGTATTTCATTCAGGACAGGACTGATGCAACAAACAACACGCAGGACTGAGGCATATTCAGAAGATGGCAGTAATACATCAATAAGGATGCCAGCTGCTATAAAATCTCAACAGCAGCAGATGATGCAACAGCAGAAGGGCCGATACTACTACCGCATTAAAAGAAAGGAAAGAGAAATAAGAGGAAGCAGTAGGAATAGAAAGGAGGAGGACATTATATCAAGGTTGAGGTTTGGTCACACCAGTCTGAGCAGTATATTAAACATCATGAATAAGCATACAGTGGGTAGATAGGAACATTGTGGACTACAGGAAACGGTGGAGCATGTATTTTTATACTGTCCTTGATATCAGCAAGAGAAACAGACACTTAAAAAGTTTCAAAGTTAAAGATACACTTCAAAGGAATCACATGGGACTTGGTATTAAAGAAATGATGCAGAGGAGTTCAGTTGATGTAGGGTACAGGGCTAGTTTCAGATTTTTTTTAGAAAATACAGGCGAATTGCAATGCAATAGTGGTAACTGTTCTGATCTACACTCCAATCCAGAAGGTGGCGGTAATGCACCTAAAGGCTGTTTGCCTACCGCCATTACAGAACAAAAGAAGAAGAATAAGCTGCAACAGCAGTAGCAGCAGGAGAAGGCAACGACGAAGAAGAATGACGAGAATGCTAAACTGAAAATAGAGGGGACGGAGGACTGTTTAGCGAACGTTAATTTAACGCTGTTACCTCGAAATATTAACCATTGAACACAGCGGCATTACATTTCCTAAATTATGACAGAGCCTCAGTCAGCACTGTTACTCAGGAGACAGCTTGCAGGTAATTTAAACCTTGGCGTTAACTGATGCTAACGGTGCATTTTCTCGGACGCTGCCGTTAGCTGTGATTCAAACTGTTTTCTTGAACCTTCCACACTAACGTTACTGTCCCATGACAAACAAACTGCCTGGAGATTATAGCAGTGGATGGCAATAGACGCTCCTGACCAACTCACAGGAGTATGTTCCGACGTTGCATACTGATTTCAGTTGAAAGCCGCTGTCAGAAGTCCCAACGACTTTCTATACCGGAGGGCTAGCCACAATCAGTTAGCTGAACGTTAGCTTATAGCTGACTCGATATGTTTACATATATTTTAACCGTCATAACGTGTTGTTTTGCATTCTTATACATGCTGTTTGCTAGTTATATGTGATTAACGTGATGATAGTAACTGTTTTCTTCTTAAAACTTAAGTGACGTTACACTAGTTGACCCATTTTCCTTCGCTATCCACATAAGAGTTGTTATATTTAGCTGCTGTCACTGTGGTTAGCTGCAACACGCCGAGCTAACAAGCTAATGTTAATCTCGCATTGCCACTATTCGCTATTTTAACAGTCTGATGCGAATTCAATTTAGCAACCCTAATACTAGTCACCCTTCAAAAGCAGCTGAGTGGCACACACGTCGTTTGGGGCTCTTTACTCAAGATAATGTCAGGTTTTGTTTTAAGACTGTGAATCCCATATGCGAACTGTCAGGAACATAATGTGCTCCTTTGTAGGTTTCCAGATATTCTCTCTCTATAGTAGATAAATTCTCTCAAGATGGTTAATCTGGACTTGAATATTTTTGGAGTGGGATTTGATAGAAATGGTTAATTTATGTCTGAAATTCTAAATTACGGTTAGTATTTCTTTGCCTTCTCCATTTTTACTGACTACTAAAACTTGAATTTAAGAAAATGACCCACACACTTGAGGTTAGTTTAGGTAAGGGTTGTGCATTTAACAAGGGAAGATTTTATATGACAGAGACTGCTCATACTTCTGTTGTAGAGGCTGTTGAAATGAATATAAGCATTTTTTTCATGTCCTTTGTTGTAGACATAAGATAGTCTAAAGTCTAAAATTAGTGGCTTTGAAACCCATCAAAGTCTTTACCCATGGCAGTGTTGCCATGTTTGCTTGTAAGACATCAAGTGATTACCTTTAAAAGTGTCAGACTTCACTTGTAATACAGAGGCAGCAGCTCTAAAAAATGTGACAGTATTTGAATATACAGAACAAAGGAAGAACACCAGTTAGTTTGCTAACCAACCAAGAAATGATATATGTACTGTCACATCTGCCAAGGCCGCCCAATAAATCAAAACACACACACACATATATATATATATATATATATATACACACACGTGTGTGTGTGTGTGTGTGTGTGTGTGTGTAAGTAGACAGCAACACAGATTGTTGGAAAATTCTCAAATCCAGTTAATATATTATTGTTCAAAATTTCAAATTGAGAAAGACTCAAGGTTACTTATTTACAACCATTTGAATCAGTCATGTTGCTGAAGTGCCAGCTGTTTTTGCTGGATTGTTTGGAGTTGATATGTGGATGTGATCAATTTTTGTTTACAGTTGAATGCTGCATTCAAGAATTACAATACCTAATGGCAAATTGGCCAGGTCCATAAGAATTTCAGCCAAATGGCAGGGACCTGGATGGTCATCCAGACATGTTGCATATCACCAAATTTGATGACTATTAGATATGTGAGAAGACTTGTGACAAAAGTGTCTTTAAAAAAAATAGAAAGTCTGTGTAGGTGGAAATGATGATGGCTTATATGGATCTGTGTGTTGGTAAAATACATCTTTCACTAGATTTCTGGAATCTAAGGAAAAAAAAGATGATTTTTTGGGTTCACGGTTCAGAAATCGTAAGTGGAAGATCCTTTTTAAATGGCCACATATTGGTATTATCTGCATCAAAACCAATCAGTTCATCCTTGGTCCATTGTGTAACTTCCCACTAAACTTAACTGAAATCATTTTAGTAGTATTCACAATGTCCTGTTAACTAACAGATAGACAAATGGCACCATTTCAGTGGAGGAGATACAAAACATACATGGTTTCCACTTGTAAGTGACACTTTTACCCTCAGTACTATGTGTAAGAGCACTATGAACTGATTTCTCACAAGATTTCTGATTAGACTCAGTATTCTAACAGCACCTATATAAAAGTTCAGGCATTTTGAATTTGTAATTATTATATAATTAATCATTCAAAATGAAATTGTGTAAAGTTAGTCTGGAGAACTGCAGTGTGGCCTAGTGAGTGCGTGTGACTTGGCACCGGACTATTAGGGTGGTGTGTGGTTTCAGCAACATGCTTCTCCTTACTCAACCTTCAGGCAAGGCCTCTTAACACATGGGTTACGGTGTCTTATCATTGGTCTTCAGAAAAGCACAACATCTGCCTAGTTAACATACCGAGGGTACTATGATATGAGCCAATGACTATTTGACTTACCTTGGCATTTGTTTTTATATCTAGAGCTGAATAAAAACCCAGTAGAGGGATTCTCAGCAGGCCTGATCGAGGATAGTGATCTCTACAGATGGGAAGTCCTAATCATCGGGCCACCAGACACACTGTAGTAAGTCTATCACTGTCTTATAAATGGGGTATAGTAGGAGAATTGCTTTTGTTGTGCTCTGAGCAATGCTTATCACTTCTAGTGTTCTAGATGTTTTATTTACCTGCTATCATTATATTGATTTTCTCTTCTATCTTTTTATTATTCACAGTGAAGGTGGCGTGTTTAAAGCTCATCTGACATTTCCCAAAGACTACCCTCTCAGGCCGCCTAAAATGAAATTTATCACAGATATTTGGCACCCTAATGGTAGGTACTGGTGTTGCACACTGTGAATGATATTTGCCTTTGTTTGCCAGATGACCTGTTAGAGGAAGTTGCGGTCATACAGTTTGTCTCAAAGATGTAAACATTGAGGCTATCCTATTGTTTCATTTTGGTAATGTTAAGGATTTTGAATTTTGTGATATCTGTGAATATTAAGGAATGTCACCCAGTGCAATGGTGTGACTCATTCACATGTTTTTAATAGTTTTTGGACAACATAGGAAAAATATAGAAAATCCCCAGCCAAATTCTTTAGTATCCTGGTGTGGCCAAGTCAAAATCCATACCTCAGTCCAATGCAGTGTGCAATGTGTGATAGGATTTGAAAGTTGTTTTTTGCTCACTGTCCCCCACTATCTAACAGAGCTTGAATTGCTTTGTAAGGAAGAATTTGTAATTAGACTGTCCAGATGTGCAAAGCTGATACAAATCTATCCACTTACTGTAGACTCAAGCCTGTAACAGCTACCAATATTGAATCAAAGTGGGGGGCAGATGCTTTCATAGTGTGTCACTGTTAATACCCAATAATCATTAATTACTTTGGCAGCTTATTGACTAAATGTTATATGTAAATCAGTATTAAAAGCAAACATTACCATCCATTATGTGGATGGAGAAATCATTTTCTGCTTCATAATTATATTTTCCTACATATTTTCTTTTCTAGTGGACAAGAATGGAGACGTATGTATTTCTATTTTGCACGAGCCTGGGGAGGACAAGTACGGCTATGAGAAACCAGAAGAGCGCTGGCTGCCTATCCACACAGTGGAAACCATCATGATAAGTGTTATCTCTATGCTGGCAGACCCAAATGGTGACTCGCCAGCCAATGTGGACGCTGCAGTGAGTTTACTTGCTCTTAAAGATTATTAGATATAGTGTTTGAGTAAAATGGATGTGTTTTTCTAAATTAATTGTCTTTACCTTTTTCCCCCCTCTGCAGAAAGAGTGGAGGGAGGACAGACACGGCGCATTCAAAAGGAAAGTCGCACGTTGTGTACGAAAAAGCCAAGAGACTGCGTTTGAGTGATATTTAGCAAGGATCTAGCTTCATGTTTTCAGGGCAAGTATTCTCAACTCTAACTCTTAAAGGTTAAAGGTGCAGTGTGTAGAATTTAGTGGCATCTAGCAGAACCAAGTTGGCAAAAATGGGATTTAATATTCATAAGTATGTTTTAATTAGTGTATAACAACCTGAAAATAAGAATCTTTGTTGCCTTAGAATGAACCCTTTATATCTACATGGGGAGCAGGTCTTCTTCCACGGAGCCTGCCATGTTGTGCTGCCATGTTTCTACAGTAGCCCAGAATGGACAAACCAAACACTGGCTCTAGAGAGGGCCTTTCGCATTTTTCGCAAGTTTTGCAGCCATCGTAGGTTCTCTCCCACAAGCTGGGAGGGGTATTCAGTTAGTTGCAATCTGCAATGTCACTGCTGGATGCCACTAATTCCTACACACTGCGCCTTTAAATCCAAGCTACTCTTTCACAACTAACTTAAATTGTGAAAAAATGTTTCATCAGGTAAATTTAAGTAAAAATGTCATCCAGTTCAGAAGTAAACGGTCTATGTTAATGTATTATTGAAATTTCTTCATTTCAACATTGTTCCACGTTAAACTTGAATCTGGCTCTTCTTCCATTCACTAGCACTAAAACTAAAACCCATCAAGAATACCATCAAGTTCAGTCAGCGCCTCTTTAACAATTTTTTAAATTTTACATAATAAGCATAATTGTAAAAAGCAAATGGTGTTCACACCTTTTACTGTAGATTTGGTGGTGGCAACAGTTGAAGTAATCCCCCTACACTGTGTTCTCTGACCCAACAGTGTAACTCAACAAGGAATGTCAAACAGACTACTTTTAAAGTAACTTTGTGCATGAAAATCATAGCAACAGCTCTGCAGCCTGGTACACCAACTGGATGTGTGCTCAATCTGAAGTCTATTGTTAATTGTTTGTGCCTCTACTTGTAGACAATATGACTCTGTTGATTGGCCTTGTTGCTTTCTTACTAATTTTTTGTAAATTATTTGTTGTGTGCTTTCTCACAGGTCTCCAATTGAAAATCAACATGGCACTGTTTCCTGCACTCTTCCACCCTGTTGCCAGGCTTGTCCTCCTTTTATTCTGGCAGGAACAGACTGGCTACTGTAGGCTGCAATAGAACATAACAGTGACTACCAAGGCTGACAGAAAACCGCCAAGCAAGTGCCAACTCAAAAATAACAAAAAGAAAAAAAAAACAGAAGATGATAAAACATTTTTCAAGTCTATGAACTGCTTCAACATTCAGGAAGATATTGTAAAGACATGTATATAGCACAGACTAAACCGGATAATATATAAGCTCCCTTTCCATCCATCAAGTCACTTAGACCAAATGAATAGCGCTGGTTCAGATAGATTTATTTTTGTCCATTTTCCCTTTCTCAACTCCAGCATGCATTTGTTCTCTTTAGATTGTTTGAACAGGAGGTCTTAAATAGAGAGAGAATTGTGATGCTGTTGGAGGAATGTCACTTGTGAAGAGCTTGATTGATTCAAGCGAGATGAATGATGTGACTGAAGGTTTTTTTTTTTCATGGAATACCACCGTATTAAAATACACAGCTGTTTCTCGTGGATTCTTTTAACACTTTCAGAACTCCACATCATATGTGTACCTGAATGATTTAGTTTTTCTTTTATCAATTATAAGTCTTACCATCCCGCTCAGTTGACTTAAGAAAGGCAACATACCCATTGATTTTTGTGCATGCTAAATTTTGTTTATCTTTTTTCAAAAGTGCCTCCTAATAAAATGCTTGGCCACTTCACCCTGCATTGAACAAGTGTTGAAAATGTTGAAAAAAGATGCAGAAATTGTGTGTCACCCGTGTATGAATTTATTTAATAGCCAGTACACAGGGGATCTGTATAATTACGGCATTGGAAACAATTTGGTGTAGCAATAACTTCCCTAGTATGAAGTGTACACGTTAATTTTTGATATTCTGATACAATTTGAGGTCCTCTCCTCCAGTATTCTGTTATTTTAGCAGCCGTTTTTTTTTTTTTTCTTTGTCTGTGTTGTAGTAGGAATTGTTATGCATGCTTTATCTTACTTTTTTTGTTTTGGTTTGTTTTTTGCTGAATGTTTCTGGAATTTTTGTTTGCGAATGTTTGAGTGTTTGTGTGTACAGTATGTGTGCCCATTTTGTTTTGTTGCTCTTTCCCCTGATCCACAATCTCATGATTATTCTGCTCACTGAACTATTGCAGTTTTGCCTAATGTACAAAGACAAAATACTGATGTATATTTTTCATGTTATGAAACCTGTCACCTGTAGTGAGTTCTTCTAAAATATGACTTTTTTTCAATATTTACTTGTGTATTTCATTCAGGTGTGTTTTGGATACAACATGAATTACATATTGCTCATGACAAAGACAACAGAAACCTCTTATGTACACAGAGCATTTTCATTGCACTAACAATATCCATTTTTAGAATGGCATTTTTTAGATCTGGTTTTCTTTCACAGTACTTCAAAAGTCAAACATATCCTCTAAATATTGCAGATATTTAGACAGATGTCATAAATCATATATTTTGGTATGCTATTCTTTACATTAATCATTTATTATGGATCGAGGGGATTGTGCCTCTTTTTCTGCTCATCTTTTCTGAACTCTGCTAGTCAGTAGTTGTTTTTATCCACAGATTTTTCTTCCTTTTGGGTTACAGTCACTAAATGAATCAAGTGTGGTTGATTACAAGGCTCACAGCCAAATATTTGAATCATCAGAGCTAACAATAACTTACCTGTATACAAAATATGCTTTTAGGCATGGTTCACTGGCACCTGTAAGTGTGTAAACAGTTTCTCTTGTTCAGTCTTGCCTCTCCACAAATACATTGCAGTCAACTAGTTTTAGAAATGTGATTATCACACAAACTGTGAGTCCCACATGATTTTTCTGTCTTATTTCATTCACTATCTTTGGCCAAATACAATATACTTAGTGCTCTGAAAGTAATGCAAAGTGAGCGTCAGCTATGTCTGTCTGATCATTGCACAACAAACAACAGCAGTCCTACTTCCACCATACAGTACTTTGATAAATGTATGTATTGATTTGAGAGCTTAATTGTTATAGACCACAAACTCCTACATACTCCAGGGGATTTTGATAGGATGTGCCACTAGCCTTAAATGAGGCAATCTTTGCATTTATCGCTATTGTAGCATTATGGTGAGCAAAATCAAGTGTTTGTGACAAAATGTAAAACCAACACAGCTCTTAATATGTTGATTTAGCTTGTGGTTGACATGTCTGTAGTTATCACTGATTATACAACAGCGTACTAGCCATCATTTGCCATTTCACCACTTTGATACTAAACCCTCCAAACATGTTTTTTTAATAACAAAAGTTAGATGAGCAAATGTATATATGGACTTCAGTCGAATCCACTATACTGTGGAGTCCACTGTTATCAGTATGACTTCTCATGTGAGTGATAGGACTTTAGCAGGAGCACCTGAGGGCAACATACCTTTGACAGGCGCTCACCAATCTGGATTTACATACTGCCTTTTTTAAACTCGTCATTGGAGATAATCCTCCGTATTCTCATGCTCACAATCAAATCACAAGAAGCTGTAAAATTGTCATCGACCTCTGCATTTGTGGCAGAGAAAATCCATGTAGTTAACACATTTTAGTTTTTAGTATGGAAAAAGATCCACTTTAGAGCTGGTATTAACCTTTTGTTAAGACATGCCTCAAATTATACTTAAATTATATCGTTAATTCACTGCAGGAATGACAATGGTCATCATGTGACATGGATAATGGTCAATGAACGTGTTTTTGAGAAGCACATGAACGCAGCACCACTGCCTCCTCTCCACCTTCTCGTCATATCGCGATAGAGACCGTCAGGCCACGGAGCTAACGCTGAGCAACATGGCGGAAGGTATGAGATAGATTTTTTTTACTATTTGGTACACTACCTTTTCTCTTCGTATGCTTGTTGATCTATCGGGCTGAATCAACTAGTGTCCTGGCAGTTTAATGAACCGTACGTTGTCTGTGGTTGAAAATACGAAGCACTGCGACAGTCGTCCTGTCTCAGTGACCAACCTCTGTCGTTAGCTCTCGTTGATGTTGCTAGCTGAATTTTACAGCTTCGACTTAGCCGAACCGGCCAAGAGATGTTGGTCGCTTGGACTGCGGAGAATCATTTTTTATTTAGGCAGGTTGCTAGTTTACTACTTAATAAAAAATAAATCCTATATTAACTTACATAATGTTCAAATTATCTCGGCTAGCGGCAATGTTTAGCTAAACGTAACGGATCGCATCACATTGTCAACAGTAGAGTTTCAATTAGAGTGAACGCTAACTGTCGCTGTGTTGCTCATGAAGACATGCTTTGTAAACACAATTAGATGTCTGCTCCGTTAATTACAAGGTAAACAACGGGACAGGGAAGGTGTCACTCCCTGTCAGGTATCATCTGCACCACCTGGCAGAAGTGCCACGGCCAAGGGCACCACCCAGACAGAAGGGAATGTCTGCTGTGTGTTCCTCCTTAAGGGAAATCTACTTACCAACTTGAATCCAGAGAACAAACACTCCAATCTGTGCTTGTTAGTGTTGCGTATGGAGCTGCTCTGTTGCTACTGACTAGGAAAACAGTAATTTGGACATGTTAAATGATTGTTTGAACCTTCATTTAAATGAATTAACAGTACACGAAGAAGAAAAGACATTTGTTTTTCTGTAAAAATATCCTTGCGGTTCCAGAATTATCTTGTCATAAGTTTCATCGTATTTTCATTGTTTTTTATTTTTAAACATTGGCTTGTTGCTCTACAAAAGTCTGGAAGAGTGTATCATGTTCACAAGTCCTGACAAAATAGACCACATTAATACGTGCATTGTTTGTTGTATATAAGGCTGTCTTAAGAGGAACTATTCAAAGCTTGAGTTAAATATTTGCTCAGCAGATGCATTCGGGATGCCTGCTAAATTCTGCTAAATGAAGGTGGATACTATAAGAATTTGTCCAGTGGCTGATCAGTTGGTCCTAAGCTGCTGCTCCAGCATTTCGCCCTTCCTGCGTTGAGCTGATCAGGTGGTTTGTAGAAACACCCCCCTTCTGTTCCTCATGACCAGTAGCTGTGCCAGTAACGGTTTACGAGGGAGGACAAAGTAACGTGCCGTCTCAGCATTCTTTCTTCACTAAAACTTTACTGGTTTTAAAGGAAGGAAGTGGGCCTCAGTGAAACTCCATGGACTCATGGCTGAGACATGAATCTGTGTTGTAACACGAAAATTTGGAGGAGAAAAAAAAAGTGTATTGCACTTAGAGGAATAAGAGACGTTTGTCCAGACAAAACTACCCTCCTTAGATTCTGCCGTAGTCCATATTTAAAATTCGGAAATTTGCTTCTTGTATGCCTTACTCAAGGAATGCTGAAAATCAACATTTTCTGTGCAACGTCAGTGATAAGGAAAGTGCTTCTAACAAGAAATAAGCCAGTTATGAAAACATAATGGCTCAAGTCACATTTAGCAAATCCAGTTCACAAGTTCACACCGTATTGCTGTGTCATCACTGACATAAGAATCATCTTAAAACGGCTGTGATGTTTTTGTAAAAATACATTTTGGGGGGAAAAAAATTGTGTATTATAAATCCTAAACACTAGCTACTTCATATTGGCACCATTGAACTTTGGAGCATCCCTTTTACTTTTAGAGGAAAGGTGCTTCAGAGAGTCCATTTCTAACCTACTTTTGGTAATTGTGTATCTTGTTTTGCCCTCTGTCTGTCTCCTTTACCTTGATGTGGGACAGAGGAGGTGGCCAAGCTGCAGAAGCACCTGGCCCTGCTCAGGCAGGAGTATGTGAAGATGCAGCAGAAGCTGGCCGACACAGAGAGGCGCTGTGCCGTGCTTGCTGCTCAGGCCTCTGGCCAGGGCTCCAACAGCCCTGCAGCTGCAGACACCTTCATTAGCCGTCTGCTGGACATCGTGGCCGAACTCTATCAGCAGGAACAGTACAGGTGAGGATGATGGTTGCTGGAATGGATGGGTACACTTTTTGTTAAAGATTTTGCAGGTCCACCAGTCCCGCAAATGTTATTTTGTAGTTTTGTGTCTGCTCTGGTGTGCGTTGGTGATAGAGCCACTCTATGTTGCCACATTTGTTGAGTGTGGCAACAGAGAATGTTTGAAAAGTTCAGTTACAGATGTTCTTTATGTCTAGTTTCGTCATTTTTGAAGACCTATAATATTTATAACATGGTTTCTCAGTGATGAACATGTTTGTTTTGCAGTGATCTGAATGTGAATGTCGCAGGCGAGAAGCTCCGTGCCCATAAGTTTGTGTTGGCTGCTCGTAGTGATGTCTGGAGTCTGGCCAACCTGGCCTCCACCTCTGAACTGGACCTATCTGGTGAGCATCCCTGGTGTGACATCACTGTGTTGATGTAGTAGCTTGAATTATAATGAAAATCCACTCATTATTTACTCACCCCTCTGCCAGTCATCATACTTAAGGGTTAATAGATGACGACTGAATATTTATTTTGGAGTGAATTATGCAGACTGTCAAAGTCCAACACTGGACAGAGTTTTGGCCTTCATGCAGATTTTCCAGTAAGCTAATCAGTAAGGTTTGTGTGAGTGAATGACTGCCCGAGAAATATGAATGTAGCTATATACAAGTGTTTTTATAGAGGGTATTCTAGTTTTTCTAGATTGAGGAGTAAATGGATGTCATTTTGTTTGTCATCTTTTGAGTTCATTGTTTGAGATTGAAAATATCAATTTATCCTCAGAAATCGATCAGGTTTATAAATTCCTGACTGTCTGACATGATGCATTTCCAGATTGCAAACCTGAGGTTGCTACGGCGATGTTGCGCTGGGCATACACTGATGAGTTGGAACTTAGTCAGGATGATGCCTTTCTTATCGACTTGATGAAGCTAGCCAACCGCTTCCAGCTTCAGCTGCTCAGAGAGAGGTCAGCACAAGTCATATACATACTGAGTTTTACTTTACTTTACTACTCTTCTGCTTTAACTGTTGCTAGTGATCACATTTTATAGTGCAACATATGTGTCATAACGGCCTGAAAATACATTTGTTTCTCCTCTGGGGCAGGTGTGAAAAAGGCGTAATGTCCTCGGTGAATGTCAGGAATTGCATTCGCTTCTACCAGACAGCTGAGGAGCTAAATGCTACCACCCTGATGAACTACTGTGGGGAGATCATAGCCAGTCACTGGGTGGGTACCTTCAGACAGCGATTGTAACATGGCCAACTAGGCGACTCAGAGGGGGTGTATCGGCATACGTGTGTAGGATGGATGAACAGCTGAGATTTGTTTCCAGTGATGTACTCGCAGAGCTGCTGGCATGGAAAGTGATGCGTCACCAAACCATATCAGTTTGCTGTCTGCTACCAGCTGTCTGGATAATTTGATCATCTATATACCTAACTGTTTTCATCAAAATCTCTTTGTTTCAGAAGTATGCCTCCTTAGAATCCACCAACCACTTTTAACCTTACCTTGTATTTCTCTGTGGGTTAATCTCCTCACATTTACTCCCTTTTTGTCACATCAGAAATGTGCTGTCTCACAAGTGTGTATCGTCTCATCATTTATGATACAATAAATCCAGAGAGGCCACAACTCGGCAGTTGTCAAGGTTATCTTTTTACGACTTGGGTGTACAAAATAGTTGTTAACTGTCACTAGCTTTTCACACCTCGGTCTCCTTTTTTTTCTACTGTTCTCATGCTCTGATAACTGCTTTCCATGAAAGAGAGAAATTCTCCGGCTTGTCTGTTATAAATACAGCATTATGTCGAGTTTTCTATTTTTAGAAAACGGGTGACACTTATTTATTGTTTTTTTTGTTCCAGTTCTGATATTTTACACTGACACTGTGGTGTGATTCATTGACCGTCTTTTATTAGGATGATCTGAGGAAAGAAGACTTCAGCACCATGAGTGCCCAACTTCTGTACAAGATGATCAAGTCTAAAACAGAGTATCCTCTCCACAAAGCCATCAAAGTCGAGCGAGAAGATGTGGTCTTTCTCTATCTCATCGAGATGGACTCACAGGTCAGTTACCCACAGATACCCTTTTATTAACTGCTTACTAATTAATGTGTCTTTTTCATTTGTTACAATGTAACCAGTAGGGTAGAATAAACGTTTCTCATTACACTATAAACAGGTTTTACGTGTTGTTTTTGACGTTGTTACCTCTTGGTTTTAGTTGCCTGCAAAGCTGAATGAACTGGACAACAACGGTGATCTGGCACTAGACCTGGCACTGTCTCGAAAATTGGAAAGTATTGCCACCACTCTGGTTAACAACAAAGCTGATGTGGATATGGTGGACCAGAGCGGCTGGAGCCTTCTGCATAAGGCCATCCAAAGAGGTGGGCGGTCACTACTTTAGTAATACTTTTACTCATCAATGTGTGTTTCTTGTCTCCTGTGGGTTTCCAAAAATATACTTGTGGCTTAGTTGTCGAGAGTGTTCACTTAGAAATATATCAGCCAAGATACCAACTTCAACAAATCATTCAACAACCATTTTATGTGAAATATAACTTTACCCATTTTCAAGGTTTTGTCTTGTACAGACTTGGCTGCCGTGTTCATAATACATTTTTCAAGTTAATACATGAAAACAGCAAAACCATTGGAGGAAATTTCTCTCTTAATTACTGTTGACTTTTCTTCCTCTTCTTCCAGGTGATGAATTTGCCTCCATCTTCCTGATTCGCCACTCAGCTCAGGTGAACGCGGCGACAGTGGGGGCGGTGGAAACCCCACTTCACCTGGTCTGTTCTTTTAGCCCCAAGAAACACTCAGTGGAAGTGATGAGCGGTATGGCACGAATCGCAGAGGCTCTGCTCAAGACCGGAGCCAACCCCAACATGCAAAACAGCAAGGGCAGGTAGGTCATGTAGCTCTTTGGTTTATGAACTTTATATGATTGCAAAGGTGGCCAACCACAGTGTAAGCATATGAAGGGGCTTGTGATATGATCTATGATATGCTTTGTCTTTTTTTTAGAACTCCACTGCATGAAGCTGTGGCTTCAGGGAATGAGCCAGTGTTCAATCAGCTACTACAGTGCAAACAGTGAGTTTTTTTTCAGCCTTCAAATGGAATTAGTGAGTTTATTTTTGAAATGGAAAGTCACACACAGCGTGCCTGGTGTTCAATTAGTTGAAGTCATGAGATCACCATAGCTACTCAATTGTCTAAAATGCACAATGTGTGATTCCTTCTTATTTCCTTTTTAATTTTTTTGTTTTTCTATGCAATACTGACAAATGTAACCTACTGTCATAGGCTCTGTCATTTTTAAGATCACCAGTAAACACCAGAGTTTGTGAATTAGAGCCATCATCAGAAAATTTTAATTTCCAAATTTCTCATGAACACAACATTGTTTGAAGGCACCAATATTTCAGAACACATAATGTGACCCTGGTAAAACTCTAAAGATAATCCTGCGTGTAATCTGTCCATCTTGTTAGGCTTGACCTTGAACTGAAGGACCACGAGGGGAGCACAGCTCTGTGGCTGGCCCTGCAGTATATCACTGTGTCTTCAGACACCTCAGTAAACCCATTTGAGGATGATGCACCGGTGGTGAACGGCACTTCGTTTGATGAGAATAGCTTTGCAGCCCAGCTTATCCAGAGAGGAAGCAACCCTGACGCACCTGACACCACCACAGGTGCTGTGTATTAACCTCACCTTGCACTTTCTGAATGGAACAGTGTGTTTGCCTTTTTTAATATAATTTTCAATCTTCATCACCATTCATTTTTATCCCCTATAGAAAACTGCCTCATGCAGAGAGCAGCACGGGCAGGCAATGAGGCAGCTGCTCTGTTCCTAGCCACTCATGGGGCAAAGGTCAACCATGTCAACAAATGGGTATGTATGAACGTTACATAACACATGACATAGGTTTGATGAATATCTCACAGGTAATATTTGTACTAGTTACCTGTCGTTGATGGGCAGAAGGGTGGCTTAGTGATGTGAGAGATGTCAATTTCATACTGAAAAAATAACATCCACCTAAAACAATAATAGTATGTATGGGTATCCAGTGGACCAGTCAGTAATGTGAGGCTTCTTCCTTCCAAATAAAAACAGACCAGGTGGTATGTCCTTTAACAGCTTGAAAAATAACACTGATTGGCCTGAGGACACTGCAATTAAAGTCAGGATTTTTAAGGTCAGAGCACAGTGATAAAATGCATCAACCTTTCTGAGTTTTATCAAAATTGGGCCAGCTGGAGAAAATGACAAATGCATCTTTGTTCTCATCCTCTCATTTTATTCATGGGTAAAAGGAGAAGAAAAATAACAATATATTTCTCATGTCAATGAGGATAGCTGATTATAGACATCAGCAACATGCAGTGGAATGCAGTCTTAAATTGGCATTAGTCTGTCTGAATTTTGATATCTGCCTTAAAGGAAAGTAGCTTAACTTAAATCTTAAGATGAAATTTTTATTTGTTACAAATAAAAAAATATAATTCATCCCTTTACCTTCCTCCAGGGTGAGAGCCCGCTTCATACAGCATGTCGCTGTGGCCTGGCGAGCCTGACAGCAGAGCTGCTCCAGCAGGGGGCCAACCCCAACCTGCAGACCCAGAAGGCTCTGTCTGACGACACCCTTGATGTGGCTTTGCAGACCCCCCTTCACATGGCTATTGCTCACAACCACCCAGACGTGGTCTCTGTCATCCTTGAGCAAAAAGGTCAGCACATGTTTTATACATTTGAATGCTTGTGACTAAATAGCAAACAAATGTCAGGTATGTTACGTGATGTCTGCTTGACCTCACCACACGTTTTCTCTGTCCTCGAACGTCCTGAAATGGATCCACTGACATCTTTCTTGTTGACCCTATTGCAGCCAATGCACTTCATGCCACCAACAACTTCCAGATCATTCCAGACTTCAGCCTCAAAGACTCCGTGGACCAGACAGTGCTGGGCTTGGCCCTCTGGACAGGTACACAGCAATACATCTCCATGGAGAAGATGTAATACAGTTGATTTTGCATTATCAAAATGTTATTGGAGGGCATATCCTCGTTGCTAGTTTGCATGTTGATCTTTGTAAGTGATGTTTACACGTTCAATCTGTTCCTGTCAGGTATGCACACCATAGCAGCTCAGCTGCTGGGCTCAGGGGCTTCTATCAATGACACTATGTCCAATGGACAAACTCTGCTTCACATGGCTATCCAAAGACAGGACAGCAAGAGTGCCCTCTTCCTTCTTGAGCATCAGGCAGACATCAATGTCAGGTAACGCCTTGGTTATACTGCAGTTGTAAAGTATTTAGTGCAGCTATGGAGTGTTTTTGTTTGTTTTTGTCACTCTATGCCTTTATTAGTCAACAGACAGTAGAGAGATGACAGGAAATGAGAGGGGAGAGAGATGACATGCAACAAAAGTCCCTAGCCAGACACAAATTGACACAGACACAAAGTTATTGCTGCTCAAGCTTGGTGCCTTGTGCCCCTATCTTCTGTTATGTGAACCAGATTCAGTTACACTGTAATGGAAACACAAAACTGCTGCACTGGATTGGCGCATGAGTAATGTGTAGTTACTTTTGAGGACATTCATTGTGTCTGATAATGTTACAATTAGGGCCCTTTCCTGTGATGTAATCTAGGGCATGATTTTATACAACCTGTCAGAATCCA
This sequence comes from Thunnus thynnus, assembly GCF_963924715.1. NCBI lineage: Eukaryota > Metazoa > Chordata > Actinopteri > Scombriformes > Scombridae > Thunnus > Thunnus thynnus. The sequence continues at coordinate 6,163,448 of NC_089529.1, forward strand.
CAATGACTGATACATGGAAAATATATATTAATTTAGTACTGATTCTGTATCTTATGTCTGCATTTTTTTCCTCCGCTACCAGGACCCAGGAGGGACAAACAGCACTACAGTTGGCCATCAGTAACCAGCTGCCACTGGTGGTGGATGCCATTTGCACACGAGGAGCTGATATGTCTGTGGTGGATGACAAAGGAGACCCTCCTTTGTGGCTGGCTCTGGAGAATGGCCTGGAAGATATTGCATCCACGCTGGTAAGACAAATGAGTTCATAGTACATCCTAGTTTCTAATTGCTTTATTGCCAGTTGTAAACTTGCATGAAACTGTACTAAAGATGAAATAAAACCTTAATGAGATGTCAGCTCAGAGGTAGATGCATGTGGTAATCTTGGAATGGAATCATCTGCAAATCAAAGTGCTTTTATATTGAGTACTTTATTAAGTCGAAAGGGAAATCGCAGTGTTAAAATGATATTTGTAAGGAATTTTAATGACAGGAATACTTTATCCAAACAGGAAAAATGAAATACTTACCCTTGAATTAATTTAAACATTAGTGGTGTTTTATATGTCCGTAGAACATCTAATATTTTGCACAGCTTCATGGCAGCCTCCTCTGATGAGATGGAGAAAGGGAGCGAAAACAAAGTTATTGTATATACCAGACGGCTGCATAAAACCCAAAAGACCTGTATTCACACCAGTAGCACTTACTCTGCTCTATAGCCTTGTTATAAACTGTGTATATGTATTAAAGGGTAACTACACACCCAAATTCTGCTAGCTTTCTCCATCCCACCATATTTAAAAAATGCAGCAGAGAACTACACAGGACAGCTGTAGGGGGCGTAGCCTCATAGCTACATAGCGTGTGATGTGAGAGAAAAGGATACACCGGCCAGAGTTACTTACCAACAATGTGACAGACTGATGATCGCTGCTCAATGTAGCATGAATAGCAATGTAGAGCTGGTAGTCGGAGCTAACCATCCATGAGTGGCTGCTGTCAGACTCTCCGTGTCCGCGCTGGAAACACAGAGAGTCCGTTGGAGCTTTGACAGTCACTAGAAACACATTCATGGCCCTTTGAATGTTTGAAAGTTTGTGTGAGGTACCATACCTGTATTGTAGCTGAGCTAGCGGCTCAGAGAGGCTGACAGGCTCTCCGGTGTCTCTGTGGGGGAGTGTCAGTACGTAGCCGTAGCCCTGCTGTTTCTCATGTTAATGTTACTGTCGTCATCCCTGAGTATCTTGAAAATTCTCTGAATATAGCACAGTTCATTGTCGGCAGGCCCAGTTTACTTTCACAGAAAAGGAATACATCTTTTGGTGATTTGCATAACCATGGTTCTCTGAGTAGCACGACGTGTTACTTGTCTCTAGCAAGATCAGACTTGCTAACGCTGCTAGCAGCTCTGTGTAAGAGGCATAAACTGAGGCTACAGTTAGCCGCTGGTCTGATATTTATACTGTTATACATTACAGCAATATTTTGAGGTTTCTATCTTTAGAAAGTGGGTGACACTTGCTTGTTGTTTTTTGGAACTGAATTTTCAAATCCAGGCAGACAGAAATAAGCTCATTTTGAGCAGAAAAATATACACAAAATGTCACAATAAATCACCTGTATTAACATCATATGCCAACATAGACCTATGTGATGATGTGTATAGTGGGTTTTTTTTTTTTTTTTTTTTTTTTTTTTTTTTTTAAATTGGTGTGTGGTTACTCTTTAAAGATTTCTTCCAGGGGAAACAATAATATTTTCTTGCATTTTGACTGTGACTCCTGTTTGTCCCCCCTAGGTCCGCCATGGCTGTGATGCAACTTGTTGGAGCACCGGCCCGTCTGGCTGCCAGCAGACCCTCCTGCACAGAGCTGTTGATGAAAATAATGAGGTCTCTGCTTGCTTCCTCATCCGCAGGTGTGTCAGTTCTCTATACCATTAGGTTTTGATACTTAATCCCAGCCTTGGATACACACATTTTCCTAAACTGTCAACCTTTTGCATATGCACATACTCAACACATATGTCAATGATGTCAGATAAAAAATTCAACAGAACAGTTGCTAAACAAATGTTCATATGTTTGTTGTAAATTTCAACAGTGCGATCGGTTACCAGATTTTGAACTGTTTCATAACATGCTTGGTATGCTGTCTGTCAACAATGATTGTAGACATATATTAGTGAAGATATATATATATTAGTGAAGATCTTTCAATAGCTGTCTTAACTTACTCTCTGTGCCTCATGTCTGTATAGTGGTTGTGATGTGAACAGCCCCAGGCAGCCAGGCCCCAATGGGGAGGGAGACGAAGAAGCCCGAGATGGACAAACACCCCTCCACCTGGCAAGCAGCTGGGGATTGGAGGATGTGGTGCAGTGCCTTCTGGAGTTTGGAGCCAATGTTAATACACAAGTCAGTCCCATCACAGCAATGGCTCAACTTTTGTCTGATCCTCCTTGCACATTTTTTCCTGTCACTTAAGCTTACATCTAATGAGAGATTGCTGAATGAGTTGTAATGTGTTGCATTTTAACACTTTTTCACTGTGTCTGTCACTTTCTGTCAGGATGCAGAGGGCAGAGCTCCCATCCATGCTGCCATTAGCAATCAGCACAATGTCATTATACAGCTCCTCATTTCCCATCCGGACATTCGTCTTAACATCCGTGACCGTCAAGGAATGACACCCTTCGCCTGTGCCATGACGCACAAGAACAATAAGGCAGCGGAGGCTATCCTAAAGAGGGAGCCAGGTGCTGCTGAGCAGGTAACACTGACAGGAATGTGCCAGTTTGTCTTCATCTCCAGTGTCATTGTGGCAGGACGGACTGTCACAGCATGAATCTCTCCTGACTTCAATCTTCTTTTTCCGTCTAGGTTGACAACAAAGGGCGCAATTTTCTCCACGTGGCTGTGCAAAACTCGGATATTGAAAGTGTCTTGTTCCTCATCAGTGTCCAAGCTAATGTTAACTCCAGGGTTCAGGATGCAGCCAAACTCACCCCTCTCCACCTGGCTGTCCAGGCTGGGTCTGAGATCATTGTCCGCAACCTGGTAACCCAACATTTTCCTTATTCTCTGAATTTACTATTCCGGCCAGTTTGTTATTGAAAGAGCAGTGCAGTTGATAATGTTGTTATTTTGTATTTTTCTGTCTCCAGCTGCTTGCCGGAGCCAAAGTCAATGAGCTCACCAAACACAGACAGACAGCTCTACATTTGGCTGCCCAGCAGGACCTGGCCACTATTTGTTCTGTTTTGATAGAGAATGGAGTAGACTTTGCTGCTGAGGATGAGAACGGCAATAATGGTACCATTAATCATTTATTTAATGTTGGTTACATTTTTAAAATGTGTCATCAGTGACCAGGAGAAGTGAAACTGGTGTCTATCACATTTTGGAGCAGTGACTCAACAAGGGACCTAGTGTTGTGTTAGTGTTGCAGTGTTATAGCTGACTGTGCAAACATAAGTGCTGTGCCCAACTGTTGATGTTTCATTTACACCAGAGGTGTCCAGCTGTATTAATAACATGGTTATTGTAATTTGACTAGAATGTTCCTCAAGATAATGCGTTTTGGGTTTTTTTCAGTTTTTGTTTTACACAAGATGAGTTGAGATTACAATCAAGTTGTCACAACCGGCTTGTCTGTAGATGTTGCTTTGTTCAGAGGAGTCATTGCTTTTAATTTCTTTATAGTTGATTGTTTATTATTACCCCACCACCACCACATTCCATCATCCCTGTGAAAAACATTTTATTCTTTTCTCTATTCTTGTTTTCTCCCCAGCTCTGCACCTGGCTGTGATGCAGGGCCGCCTTAACAATGTCAGAACCCTTCTCACAGAGTCCAACATTGATGCTGAGGCCTTCAATCTCAGGTAAACTCTGTTTCTTCACGGTTCTTGAGATCAAAAAGACTTTAATGATACCTCCGGGAAATTAGGTCAGTGCAGCAACAACATCAACATTATCGAATGCAGAAAAATAGAATATTTACAATGCGGAAGCTTTTTAAATAACCGTCTGTAGACTAGTGTCAACATGCCAGTCTCTTTTTCATATAATTATGTCTTTTTAGGGGTCAGTCACCAATGCACGTATTAGGCCATTATGGGAAAGAGAACGCAGCTGCCATTTTTGAGTTGTTCCTGGAGTGTATGCCTGAATATCCTCTGGACAAACCAGATAATGAAGGGAACACAGGTAATGTAGCTTGCCTCTTTATTACTGCAGATATCAGCGCACATATGACATACAAATTCTGACAGTACACTTGTGTTGGAATGACTGTGACCTGTTTGTGTTTTTATTGCAGTTCTGCTCCTGGCCTACATGAAAGGAAACGCAAACCTGTGCCGTGCCATTGTGAGGGCTGGGGCTAGACTAGGCATCAATAATAATCAGGGCATTAACATTTTCAACTACCAAGTTGCAACTAAACAGTTGCTCTTCCGCCTTCTAGGTAAGTTTTCACTCTTCATTATCTGTTAAGTGTTCACCATATATTAAACCGACAGCCCCACGTTAAATGATATGCTACAATGTATTTGGCTGCCATAGTGATGTATGGGTCAATAACTAGGTAATTAGGGATTTTTTTTGCATTTGTTTAGATATGCTGTCCAAAGAGCCCCCTTGGTGTGATGGGTCCAACTGCTACGAATGTGTTGCCAAGTTTGGTGTTACAACACGGAAACATCACTGGTGAGTAGTGTGGCTTTTTTATATATATATTTTTTTATTAATTTCACTTAGTTTGCATTTTTTGTTAAACTGTGTGATTAATCTTGTCTCCTCCTCGACTCTTCACTTCAGCCGCCACTGTGGGCGCCTGTTGTGCCACAAGTGCTCTATAAAGGAGATACCCATCATCAAGTTTGACTTGAACAAGCCGGTGAGGGTGTGTGACATCTGCTTTGATGTACTAACTCTGGGTGGGGTGTCGTAATGCAGTGGCCTGGATATCCTCCATCCTCTGATGCTGGCCATGCCAGGCCCAACTTGGCACAGTTATTCAGGCACACCAGGAGAAGGGGCATCAGTAGCAGGACATACGAACGAGAGATTTCCCGACAGTTATGGACCATTTATACTATTCCAGTGAAAAACTATTAATGTTCTAGAGGGACGTTCCAAATAGAAAGTGAAACATTGTCTTTTTGTTTCTGTTTTGATCAAAGTATCTTGAAGTGGATAGAAGCAGCTCTCCAGCTTGGTGACGGCCGGACTGAGTTGTAAATCAATTTCCCAAGCTCAGTGTTTGTAATGATTAGCTCTTAATATCAGAAGCAGGTAGCTGCTGTATACAGTCATTTCAAATCAATTATACACATTGGAATTATCAAATCACCTTTTGGAGGGGTTTTCCTGTTCTTTGTTGGGATATTTCACCATCAGCAGCCTTCAAGCTATGTGACCTGCCCAAAGACAAAAATTCAATACTACAAAATGAATACCTGTATTCATAGAAGAGGCTGCTGCCAACCAAGGGCAGAGTAACTGTAAATCACCCCTGGATCACAAGATCTGCAAGGACAGAGCTGTCAGCATGTTCTCTGTAATATTTCATCTTTCACTCTTCTGTCATCCATATTCTGTACTGACTGGATAAAGTGGGACAGACCAGGAGGATTTAAAGGGAAAAGAACTCAATGTACTTTTTAAATGAACATCATTTCCTAATGAGAGCTAATCCATTTAGTTAGATTCAGAATTATAACATTGACACTGTATTACTTCACTGTTAGAGGTGAAAATGGCACAACCGTACAAAGAAATTCTTTATGAAAAGGAGTTTTTCCTCTACAATTGGTACATACTGTATGTATCATTTGTAGGCAGCAGCTGTATGAAATGCTCGCTTTTTAACATGGCAAGTTTGGACAATATGACCTGAGAAAGCATATTCTATTACAAGAGGAATAAAAGAGAAAAAATCCCACATCATCCTCCTCAGTTACAGAAATGCCTATTATGCCTATGCATGTCATTTAATTTGTAGCCTTTACGTGTCATTGTCATAATCATGAATCATATTTTAAAATCAGTCACCAAATGAGTACATTCCATTTTATGACCTGCCATGAGCTCCTCGCAGGAAGTTGTGATCATAGACCCCACGATGTTGCCTCAAGTCAAGTTGTTCTCTTGACCCATCACATTTAACGCTTCTTGATTTCTAAGCCTAACAGGTGCACTTTATCAAGATCACATGACATTTCCGATCATTTTGGGAGAATGTGGAGGAGAGGGATGGCCAGGTAATGGGGCCTCTTTAAGTATTGTTAAATTGTACAGATAAATGTGTGATATTTTTGACCACTACAACTGTTTTGTACTTTAATGCAGTTTGTGCTTGTCATTGTGACAAACCTAAATCTTGCCTCTGTTAATCTTTTATGCACATTGTTTAATCTTTTATGCACATTGTATTGTATCTGTATGCTCAGATATCTAGCCTGTCTCTTCCTGGTGTATCCTTTTAGAGAAAGGGAGGACAACTTTACATAAAGGTCATCAAAAAACAATGCATTGAGTTTTCTTCAATCTACCTCTTTATTGTATGAATGTTCATTGCTGTGATTTACTGGCAAAAGCTTTGTGTTTGTCCTGAGTTTAGTGCTGCTAAAAAGCAAGCCATGAATGTGCCCATTTTCCGGGGTGGATCAGAGACTAGTTCTCTCCAACAGTACAAGAGTCAGCATGTGGAGGACAGCCGTCATATTTCTGCAGGTTTGGGTCTTCCTCTGCTGCAGATGGGTCTTCCACACAGACACAACGAGCACTGCTGGAGCCTGGAGAGAAGAGTTTCCGCGGGACACCCGTCCATCCTCTTTCTACTCCACCACTGGAAGGAAGAAAACACATCAGTCCTGTAAATCATGATGTAGACCAATTACACCCACTAGTGTAAGATATGTTCTATTACAGGTCAGCAGTACATCACAATTGCAATCATATGCCCTGTAGGCTTCTTAATATTTGATAAGCCCAGAACTATTTCCATACCTCTTTGTGGAGCACCAGACCCTTCCTCCCTTAGCAGCGCTCCACTCTGAGTTACAGGCTGGGAAGCGTACCTTCTCAGCCTTAGACTGGGCTTTGATTCGCTGGCCCTCTGCTAGTGATGCTTCTACCTGCAACAGGGCTTCTGTGGGCTGTCCAGTCTCTGTATAGAACCGGCCTTCTACCAGACCTGAAATTCAACACAGAGGAGGCTTGTATTTTACTGAAGATTATGGGTGTTCACTGCTGTGGAGATATGATGTGAAACATTTAAGTCAGCAGTTATTGGTCAAACATGACACTTCCGTCTCGGGCTGTTGCACAGACTGTAGCTCTCTGGTATGTTTCCATTTGTATATCAAGCTTGTGACAGCATATTCTAGTGTGTTCAAAGATTGGTAATGCTGGTTAAAAAAAAATATCCATCTGACTTTAAGGGAGGATTCCTTGATTAGAACCATTCACTGCTATTTCTGGTGGCCCTTAATTTAGCACTGCAGAGAAATCAAATCAAATCATCTCATCACCTGATGAGGGATTCAGCCAGAAAAGAAAGTGTAATTGAAGTAATCTACAAAACATGTCAACCATTTATAAATCATTTATGATGTTTAAAGAGTTGGGGAACAAATAGCACATACCGACAGTTTGGTAGTCCTTCTGATAGAAGGCCAGCCAGTCATACAGGGCCACTATCTGCAGTGGGGACAGACTGGACACATCATCTGTCAGGCCACTTTCTGTGAAATCTCCAGTGATGAAGGCCAGTGAAGCATCTCTCCCTGAAAATAAAGACATGTACAACATGTGTACACTTATTAAATACAGTTGTTATTGTGCCATTATTAATTTATTTTGAATGTCTGTTCCTGATTTAGGTTTCTCTAGTGTTAAAAATAACACAACATGGGGACTGTAGGAGAAGCAGTTGTGAAATCAGATTGAAGTTGGATATTCAACAGACATTTAGTTCAAAAGACCCACGGAAAACTGGTTTCTCAACAAAACCTCACCTACCCTACACATGATAAGCTTAAGGTAGGAACCATCTGTAAATTATTGTCTGACTGAAATATCACGTGCTATTTTTTCAATACCAATAAACTGATTTGCCTGAGTATTCATTTTATTTATTTTTTTCATTCTGTTAACAGGAAAGTTACAGTTTTTGTGCATGCATGGTTAATGGTATATTACTACTTTGTCTATTATTTTAATTGAAATATTATATTTTTCAATACCTTCCATGTCATATGAGCAAATGGTTCAAAATCTTTTCTAAAGTGTAATCACATGGTTCACAGAGGGCACACCTCTTTATACTGGATATTAGGATGTTGTCAGTTTATTAAAGATCCCCTCCAGATATGCTTGAAGACATAAAGTATACTCTATTTTGACTAATAATTTGTGCAATGTGGTTTTTCCACACAAAAAAAGTTCAACTAATTCCTTGCAAATCCTTAAAATGTCATCTCCTCTTTCTCCCTCATTGAAAAATTCTGAATCTATGAATATGCAAATGTTCTTGATTTTCAGTTAAGTTTAAATGCAGGACAAAAGATGTTTCCTACTTCACTGTGAAGTCCATTCTCAGTGTTTGTGCACTGGAAGCTCCAAGTTTCTACATCACACTTGTGTAAATTTCACACTGAACCCACGACTGGCTCTAAACTAGTCATGATGTCACAAAACATGCTCATAAATCCAGGCCTTCAACTCAGATTTTCAGTGAGTACAGAGAAACTGTCCACTTTCAGCAGATGAATGTGAAAACAGCCTTCTACTGTCAAACTTTGCAAACACATCATTCTGCACAGTGAAGCTCAAGACATCCTACTGAAAAAACAAGAAAAAAAAACACTTTTGACTAGAAGGGGACTTTAGAGGCATAATATTAATAGAAACGGGGAATCACCTGCCATAACATGATAAGCACCTCCAGGTCCGTAGTGCTTGTATCCCTTGTGTACATCAAAAACTTGCCCCAGGATGGCCAGGTAAATGCCCCTACTGCCTCTCTCCCCGTCGTACAGCGACAGTTCATGCCTGCTCAAGAGCCTCTGGTTTGATTCATTCCCAACATCTACGGACCATTCTCGAGGCATGAACAACACCGCCAATAACACAGATAAAAACACGACCAACACATAGCTCAGCATGCTGTTCATTCAAGCTTTTTTCTTTTTTTTAAAATATGTCATCGTTTTACATCACATCACGTAAATTAAAAAAATGTGACAACAGCAGGTGCTTCCGTTGTTGCGTCGCTGTTACCATTGCCAATGCGCGTGCGCAGACTACTAACGCAAACGGACGTTTCAGCCAAGTTGACGTACAGTACGTCAATGCGGTAGTAGAGTGAACAGCAAGGCTCTAGCTGTAGGTTAGACAGGTCTGTGTACAGACCGGTGCAACCGTTTCAAAACTGACACCCTGTAGGCCGCAGAGATTCTTTGGAGAAGCCCTAGGTCGGTGAAACAAACATGGGGAACGCAGAGAGTGGCTGCGGCGGAGGCAGCGGCGACGAGGAGGACGTAGAAACGGAGAGCCCCGGCTTCGCGGAAGACAGTCCGGCCTCTGCGGCCACAGGCGTCGGTGTCGGAGGCGGTGGAGGCTCCGGTTCTGGGAGAAGCGGAAGAGGATCGAATAGCCTGCCAGTGCACACCGGTGGACCACCCAGCCCCGGTGTCCTCTTAGAGCAAGTGAAACTGAGAGAAGCAGCTGCTCGTATTAGCGACTCAGGGGTCGCCATTCAGGAGTCTGTCCTGGCCGGGAATGAGGGTGTCCTGGTCCGGTGGCTGGAGGACCGGTTAAACCGAGGAGAAGAGTCTGTCAATGTGGAACAGTTTTGTGAGATGTTGGAGAGTAGAGATGCCCCGAGAGATGAGTGTGAAGAGGTATAAAATGTGAAAGCCAGAGAAAAATCAAACCCACAAGTGATTTAAAATGCCATGTCTATCCTTGTCATGTCTGTCACAGGTAGGAGGATAGATTATAGCTGCTGGCTTGTCGTTTTATGATGAGTGATTTGTGAGATCATGAGAGGGGCAGACATGATATCATGTAATCTGTTTACTAGTCTTAGTGGTAAACAGTGAATCAAAAAATGAGCTGTCATTGTCACCTTTGTTTGTCAGGTTTATTGTCAGTGGGGTTTTACTTTTGGCCTCTTGTGGCAAAACATGCTCCTTTGTTGTCTGTTGGCTGACATTTGTTGTTTAACCAAAGGTCACAGATGAATGGGTTAACCAATGAATGTGCACTTTAGTCTGCATTTAGCTTTGTGTGGCTAGACATGGAATGCCACTGCTATGCTTTAGATACCACACACAGCATTAGTTCATTAAAAAACCCACCCGCAAGAGCATTCAGAGTTTGACCTATAACCTGCCCCTTTCTTTGCAAAAGTTGTTAAAAGGACATATATATATATATAACTCAATAATAAACACTAGAGGCAGAGAATATAGAAGAATACCAACTGTTGCCCCATCATTTGTAACATGTTTGTAATGGTGCACAGGGAAGAGACATAAAACGTCACAATGTGTACTGTCTTTGTCCCCATGTCAGGCCTTCGGACAGTTTGATGCAGAGGGGGATGGGGTGGTGGATGTAGAGAGCATGCTGATTGCTCTGAAGAACTCCAATGGAGCTAATCTACAGGGAGAGCTGAGTCATGTGATAAGACAGCTACAAGCGTGCTCCCTAACCCCAGGTATGAGATGGATGAATTTCTTTACTGGAATGAACATGAGTAACTTTATTTGAAAAGGAATTGTCAACAGGTGGCAGATGAGTTTACCCTTAATATCAATATTGCACTTTGCTCTTATTGTTTCCACAGGTTTTGTTGACATATTCTCCAAAACCAAAGACCGGTTAGGGGCGCATGCCTCTAAGATCCTCAAATACTTACACAGGAATCGTATTCCCAGCAGTGCCATCCCTTTCCCTATTTTAGAGGGCTACAACAGCATCTGCACCATGAGGTCCAGTGTGGTCCAGGACTACTTGGAATTCCTCTTGCAGAAGGAGAAAGGTGAGTACCACAGCTCAGGATGTGCAGAATAAGTGGTTGTGAATGTTCTCCGTTAGATTTAAAGCATACAGTATGGAAACACTGAAGACATATTAAGCAGCGCATCTCTCTCCCCCTGCCACACAACTTTCAGACAGTTGTCCTAATCTGCATTTGTTTCTTTCAGATTTAGATATTCAGTACAGAGCAGAGTTGGACCGTGATCCAGAGGTGGACAAGGTCAAGGTGGTCACACAGTGCTACAGCACAATAGAAGCTTCATCCAATGTTGCTGATATTTACAAGATGACAAATGGCGAAACTGCATCTTTCTGGCAGTCGGACGGCAGTGCACGCTCACACTGGATAAGGCAAGGGCGTCTGCTCTGTAATATGTGACTCAAGGCTTTGCAGCTGATTGTCATGTGTGCCTGTTTTTGTGCCTGAATTGCAGGGTTTTTGGACCCTGCATATATGATCGATTTTAAAGGTGGAACCTTGTATCTTTTCTGTTTCCAGGTTAAAAATGAAACCAGATGTGGTTTTGAGACGTCTGGCCATTGCCGTGGCTTCTAATGACCACAGCTACATGCCTCAGCTGGTTTCGGTTGCTGTGGGGAAAAACCGGCGTTCCCTGCAGGAGATCAGAGATATCCGCATCCCCAGCAATGTCACAGGCTATGTAGCACTCTTGGAGAATGCCAACATCACACACCCCTGTGAGTCACCATCTGTCAGTCTGTCTGATTAGTTGAGTGTTCATTTATCATTTAGCGTCACTGTAGAGAAACTGTTTTTCTCGTTTGCACCCCTCTGATAAAGACAGAGCAGGGTGTGAACTACAGAGGAGCATCCCCTAAGTTCATAACTATTTGACTTTCACTTTTGGATTCACACATGCATGCTGCCACAAGCCTAGGAATAAATCCAGCTAGCATCCAGGGATCCAATCCAGGGATCTAGCCACACAGGAACTAGGCTAAAACTCACAAACTCAGTTTTTTCCAGGAGACATATCAATGAGAATAACATCAATTGAGAATCTATTGAGGCAAGCAAGAACCGACAGCCAAATATTAGCAGAGGTTTAGATGATGGTGACAAATGCAGCACTGTAGTTTGTGGCTCTAACTACATGCTGAATCGGTCACAGCGCTGTATTTTTTAAATGATAATGTACTTTGTGAGTGTGAATTATCTTCTAGATCACAATGAGCAAAGAGAAATTCATCATTCAGCTTTGCATTACCTTCTAATGGTTATAAGTAAAAGTGAAAGTTTGTTGGGGTTTTTTGTGGCTCCGGTAATCAACATCCTCATCGTCATGTAATTCTCAGAGGGTTATGGCATTTTCGCATGTATTCCATCACTCTGCTAACCACATTGTCTCATCACCAAACCCCAGACATCCAAATCAACATCAAGCGGTGCCTGAGCGACGGATGTGACACACGGATTCATGGCTTAAAGACGCTAGGATATCAGATTACCAAGAGTAAAGAGGTGTCTGTTTCGGATGCTTCAGCCATCTGGTACCTGTCTCTCCTCACCTCCTTGGTCACCGCCTCCATGGAGACCAACCCTGCACTTGCTCAGACTGTCCTCCAGAGCACACAGTAAGACACACCACTACTATTGTATGTTTCAATTCTTATTGCAGTGAGTCAGTCGTGGCGATTTGTCCAGTGCTTGGGTTCTGAGAGGTGTTTTTTTTTGTGTGTGTCTGTCTCTCTCTCTTTGTCTCTTTTCTCTCTTTTTTTGTGTTTCTCTCTTCTCTGTTTCTCTCTCTAGAAAAGCCTTACGGCACATGCCACCGTTGGCCCTAACACCATCATCCACAGAGTTCCCCAAGTTCTTCTCTTTGAATATACTGGAGGAGGTGGATGGATTTCTTCTCAGGATAGCAGAGTAATGACCTGCCGGGATTGCATCAGCACACTCACCTGTCAATGCCACACTGAGCTCATAATGCTGACGTCATCGCAATGAAAACAGGCTAAAATCAAAGTATTGATTCATTGCGGTGATGAGTATTTGGATGTAGCGTTAATTTGAATTCCATTATACTGGAGAATTGGTAGATGAAAAACAAATGTTAAAGTTGGTACATGCTAGTTCAGAAGCTCAGCAGGTGTGAAATGTTTCAGGATTGATAATTCTGGGTCTTTTTCACTCTTTTACATTCAGCTTTGTATCGATTGCACTTAAAACCAAGTGTAGTCACAGATATATTCTCAGAGTTTCAGAGTCAATGAGTGTATATTTGAAAATTATGACCATGTATGAAAATTGATTTTTATACTTAGATGGCAAAAAAACAAAAAAACCTTGGCACTCTATGCCTAAAAACACCCCAAAACTAACTTGTGTTTGTGTCTTTGTTCCTATGTAGCTGCTGTGTGAGCCCTGATGCAGAACTAACCCTCCTGGCCTTCGCTCTGGCCAGAGGCAGTGTAGCAAAAGTGCTCCAGGCCCTGTCCTGCATCAGCGACCATTTAGAGGCCGAGTACAAGGCCTCCTCCCTCATCACCTCTATGGCCTCCGTTAGGCTACGACTACTCTATCGCAATGGTAATGTGACCAGTCCTCCTTTACTCTTATTCACATGAGGACATCTGAAGTCAATGATCTAGAAGAGAAAGTTCAGGGAGGAGATGACATGATAAATCTGTTACAAAGTTGCTGTGCAGTGTGGTGATTATTGCCTCCCAATATAAGAATGAGTTATAACCTGCATGGCAAATGATCAAATTATTATTTGTGGTGTCATAGCAAATGTCATAATTATTTATGTCTCATTACAGGGAAGTCCCTCCAGCTGCACTTACAGGCTTGTGATGTAAAGAGTAAAGAGGAGAAATCAGGACCAGAGAACATGCTCACAGAATCCTCCACTGGAGACGGTACAAGTCAAAAAATCCTCATTCAACAAGAAAATCTCAATGCAGCTTTGGCTTAACTATGAACATGCCCTCAAGTGTAACTGGATGCTTTTGTTGCTTTGTAGGTTTTCTCACCGAAAGCGGCAGAAAGAAGGCCAGTGTGATCCTGTCAACAGAGGACCAGAGCAACTTCCAGGTCACTCAGATGAAGATCAAAGTGAGGCTCCATTTGATCTCACCATTTTACTGACAAAGTTGATAACAGCGACAGCGATGGAGCCTTACCGTATGTAACCCTTATTCGCTGTTTTGTGTGATAAGGTGCGAAAAGGAGCCATTGGAGCAAAATGCGGCTTGGTGTTTGCGTACAAGGAGGAAGACCCTTTTGATGCTGAGAAACATTTCAAGAGGTTCAAAAAGTATGACGCGTGGGACCACAAGGACTACAAAGAGTTTGTACAAGACAAGTAAGTAGCTGTGTGAGAATTATTACTCCTGATATTTCAATGTGCTTATGATCTTGATAAACAAGCCAATGAACCCTTTATAAGAGATGACAGCTGTGATTACCAAATAAAAGTACTGGTGTTGAAGAGTACATGTGGCTAAATGTATTACATGCAGGTCAATGTAGCACCGCAATTAACCATGTACTCTAATAAGACAGTGCTAGGCAGTAGTATAGTTAGTTTTTCTGTGTTATGGATACCCCTCAGCAGTATGGGGGCCTTCCTTAGTTGTTTATGTGAATGGCTGACACACCATGCTGTCACCTGACCCGCAGTGTGAGGATTCCAGCACAGTCCGAGGATGAGCCGATTGGCTGGTTTGAGCTTGAGGATGACTGGAATGATGTTGAGATCAAGCTGCAACAGTGTCGTGTTGCAAAGGTACACACTGCATTCACTTCAAACTAAAACATATTTTTTTCCTTTATTCTATATTTACATATTTGAACCTCGTTATTTAACTTTTGTGTTTTGTAGCTCAACCAATGACTCCATAACAGTGTTGTCTTACTTACATTATGCTTTTATGCCACCAGACATTTTGTTATTTAGCATTCAGGACTTCCAAAATGAAAATAAAAATACTCCTGCTACTCACTAAGTAGTTAAAGGACATTAACGAGTCACCACAACTTTTCTTCCTATGTGTCCTTGTCTTTCCAGTTCCTGATGGTGAAATTCCTGTGCACCAGGCAGGACTCTGCTGAGCGCCTTGGGGTGCAGTCCCTCAGCTTCAGTGGCTACCTTTGCCCTGGGGCAGAGAGGCTGGGAGACCTGGATGACCTCAGTCCAGAGGGAGAGAACTTCGACCGTGATGCTGTCACTGGCCTTTGTCTACTAAACAAGACCCTATTCTTCATCCAACAGCTTACACGAGATATGGTAGCTAATTATTTAAATATCAGATCTATATATATGTATACATATATATGATATTAGTATACATTAATATGGTTACCATGAATCTATACCTGAAAACATGGCAAGCTTAGCTTCTATTCTATACATTGCATTATACAGTATATTGTGTGTAAGCATGTTATATTTGAATTGTTTTATGGCACAACACTACACAAGGACTAATGGTGACAATGGCTGATGGTGGAATAAAAGAAAGATCAATCACTTTAAAATGATCTCACATTAAACTACACCAGCAAGAGAGATGGAGGACAAGTAGAAACTTCTATTTTGTGACATTTGAGAATTATTAGCATTAAACATACTAAACTCTGGTATGAGATAGACTATGCTAATATCTTCACTATGGTCTTGTTTCCTCAATTTGGTAAACTAACTAACTTGTTTATGTTTGTTTCTTTACTCATTCCTTCATTCATTCATTCATTTATTTATGGTAAGTAAGCCTGATCACTTGTAGCCATCAGAGGACATTGCAAAATCTCCCTAAACAGCACTGCTGAACTGTTGTGGGTGAAATTTTGTAGCAAGAACATAACATGGGTTGTCCTGTTTTATTGTTGAAGACTGTCTTCGAGTTTTCCGCTCTCTGCATTTCTGCAGGATGCCTCTCACTTCAAGCAGAAGTATCTTCTTGACTTCAGTGGTCTCAACTTGAATCTCTTCTGGAACTTCTACAGTAAACTCCGGACGATGTGAGTAGTAGTACAGTCACTGCTGTTTTTTGTATCCACACGTTCACTGCAGCCATTACTACAGCAATAATGACCATTTTTGACGCGATCAGGCTCAGTGGTCCGTAAGTGGGAAACATCCAGACGTATGAAGGGCTCACCTGTAATTGTCTGTGTCTCAGTGAGGGAGAGGACGTGTTGAAGAGCAGAGTTCTTCTGCTCCAGTTGATGCAGAACTGTTTCCCCATGCTGCCCAACCCATTGGAGCTAGGGGGGCCAGAAGAGAGTAGAGGGCCAAATGAGGGAGCCACAGCAGCAGCAGCAGCTTGCCCATCCACGTCCAGCAGTGCAGAGCCTCTGAATGACTCTGTTAGGGCCGTCTGGGAACTGTACACTCACCTCTGCCACGGTAAGAACCTTTCAGCTTTTCATGCTATGACTTCTTGGGCAGTGCTTAGTTGATTTGTAACAATTTTTGTGAAAATCTATGTAGTGACAATATCAGCGATGTTTATGTTTCAGTTGTGGATGGTCCAGAGGGTGAGACATTAGTGGAAAATGCTCTGCGCAGGGAAGCAGTCAAGGCCATTCTCAATGGAGCAGCTGTTTTCTTTCCTGATAAACACGTCAGACGGGACAAGCTCTTCCACATGATGGTGAGTAAACATGATGGTGAGTGGGTTCATTTCAGTTTTAACTTTAACTTTAATTTTGATTTTTATCTTTTGCAGAAAAATATTACAGAAGAAGATCAGCCAGAGTCAGTGAAGGTGACATTTGAATCACTCTGTAATTACTTCAGGTAAGCATACTGTAGATATACAAACACATCATCATGTTCTCATACACATCTAGATCACAGTGGATTAGCAGCAGCTGTTTTCTCCACGCAGTGACCAGGATCCAAGTGGCCTTCTCCTGCTCCCGCCTAAAGGAGCTCCCTCAGACTTTGACATCAGCCCTATACTGTCAGTGATGGAGACGCTGCTGTTGGTAGCAACAAGAGAGGTGAGACCGCGCACACACACACACACACACACACACATACATGTTGTCATAGGTCACTTTTGGGGACATTACATACACTAATATTAATTTTCCTGGAGACTAACCCTAACCCTAACCATAAGTTTAACCACTGACCCATAAATCAATGTTTTACCAAATGGGGACATGACTTTTGTCCCCTGTTGGACAAGCCGTCCCCAATTAACTAGTTTGAAGTCAGAAATTTGTCCCCGAAAGTAGCCTATGACAGGCCCACACATTTGGGGACACGGCTTTTGTCCCTACTTGGATAAGCTGTCCCCAGTTAACTGGTCTTGAGTCTGAAATGTGTCCCTGAAAGTAGGCTAAGTCAGACCAGACACACACACACACACAGATTAATGATGGAAATAACAAAGCAAGCTAATGGCCTATTGAATAATATTATTTACTCTTTATCACCATCCCTCGCTTGTTTCATTTTTCCACTGAAAATTAAGTGAAATCACTTGTTTCTATCTACTAATATTCAGCTGTCTGTCATCTCTCAGTGTGAGGTTATGATGGTGGATGAGAGTGGTGGAGCCAGCAGGACGGTGTTGCTGTCCTTGTTCTGGGCTCTGCAGGGCAGTCTGCTCTCCTGGTGCTACCTGCAGCTCAAAGGAGGAGCCTCCACCCCTGTTGCCATGGACCTGGCCAGAGACATCCTACTAAAATGTGAGACATGGTGACAATATTACATTACTGACAAAAAAATGACATTCCAACAGCTTCTTTTTTTAAAGGGCAGATTCTGTGTGTTCATTAGGAGAGCACACAGTGATCACTCAAGTGTTGGAGTCCAAGAGATCAAAGAATGTTTGAATTACATCTTGTTGCATAATGATGCGGTGCACACAAGACTAGCATTCATCTTTAATAAGCAGACAAAAGGATATGCTTTCAGAATGTCTAAATGATTCATTTCACCCTGCTCTCTCAATAGATGTGGATCAGTTCTTGGGAAGCATCAAGACTATACTTGGTTCCCTGCTGGAGAGATACACTGGTGCTGAAATCACTAACAAACTAGGCAGCTCCATCCTTGCCACAGTCTTCAGGCAACTGGTAATACAATCTTGTGATGTTTGAATCGCCTTTTTGTGCAGTTGTAAAGTTGAACATGCTGAATGAATGTAATGTTTGTTCTGGTCCTGGCAGATGGTCTTCCTCCTGGAGCTGTGCCCTTTGGACATCCCTCACAGTCTGCTGCTGAGGAGTTTCTCCTCTCTGGTCGAACTACTCAAAAGTCTAGCCAGTGACACTGGAGACATCTTTTCCAAGGTCAGTTTGTCGTTGTGTTACAGTGCTCTAAGATTTATTCAGCCTCCCATCCCACTGTATGAGTATGAATGTAGAAGTGAAAATGCAGACCAGTATTTGGGGTGTATAGGGCTGTAAAGTACAGTAACACCACTGCAACAAGTATTAACTGCATACGCTGTCACTGACAGGTGGATCAAGAGAGCTGGCACCAACCCCAGCAGCCTGTGGTGCTGAGGACCTGGAACATGGAGTCCCCTCACAACTATGAGAATAGCCGCCATGAGACCAGCATCTTTGCCTGTCCTGGTGCTACCTCCTTTGAGGTGGAGTTTGACGAACGCTGTGAGACAGAAAAGAGGTGACTAATGTAAAATATTAGATATTTAGATTTTTTTTTTTAAATCCCCAGTGAGGATTTTAATCACCCATCCTCTATGCTTTTCATATTCATAGATACGACTACCTAGAATTCACAGATTCTAGAGGTGGAAAAGTCCGCTATGACATGAAGGTTGGAACTGAGAAGTGGCCAAAGGTAGGAAACGGGAAACCACTGGATTTCCACATATTAAACACTGTTGTTTCTTATTGCCTTTACATGGATATTGTTTTTCTTTGCTTCATTTTAGAAGGTGACTTTTGACGCAGGCCCTCAGCTCCAGTTCCTCTTCCACTCTGATAGCAGTAATAATGAGTGGGGTTACAAGTTCACAGTGACAGCCCTGGGTCTGCCAGACATCACCATTTCTTGGATGTCAGACCTGCAGCTGCTAGTAGCTCGCTTGATGGGTCGTCTTGCCTCCAGAAACCTGGCACTGAAATCCCCTCATGGTGAGACTGTTCGCTCAAGAATTACAATTTCACTCAAGCATTTTTTAGAGCCTTAATGATTTATTGAATGCTGATATTTTTGGGTTGCTGTCTATTCCAGAAATCCGCACTTTAAAAGAGCTTCCACCAGGGAATATGTCCCATGTTCAGTCTTCGCCTCTGTGGAAACCCATCCTGCGACACGGGTTGTGTGAAACAAGAGACGTGGATCGGACAAAAACAGCCACAGTCCAGGTATGGTTAATTCTGCTTAATCCAGTCATGTACAAGTCGCATTCTCAGGCTCACGTTATCTCATTGTTTAATAATGACTTCAGTTATCAGATAATGTTCTAACACTTTATGGTTTTTCTGTGTGGTAGACAAATACATGGACTCTTGATGAGTTAATGAGCTTCCTGGAGGACTTTGCCCGTTGGAACCCTTCCCAGGAACCAACAGACAGTGCAACAGAGCTGATGAGGACCCTCATGCAGTCCTGTAGAAAACAGTCAATGAGGAATGAGATAGCCGCTGGGTCAAAGACAGACCAAGCTGTGAATGCCATTTGGGCGGCCATGGTATACCACACACCAGCCCTCAATCATGCCCTGAAAACCTTTGGTAATGCTTGGCTATAATCAGTGGTCATAAAGCAAAAGTTTCTTGCTTTATTTCATGATCATTTTGCATGGTATATTGACTTTGTTGACTCACACAGTGGTTTTCTCTCTTTTGTTTTGTTTATGTATGGGTAGTTAATCAGGACTGCAAGTCATGTCTCAGTGAAGACTTTGTGCAGGCGTATTCACTGGCAGACAGCATCAGAACATGGATGGTGAGTATTACTGACAGGATTTATATCTGTTGATTATCTGCTGCTGAATTTATATATGATCATGTCACTGAACTGTTGGGTTCTTTTTTCTGTCAGTTGGAGATGAAGCAGAGATACTTAGTTGGCAAAATGACTGTTTCTGATGAGAAGGAAGGAGGTTCTGATGAGGTTACTATGGAGACACTAGGTGAGTAGGACTCCAGCTAAAGTAATGCCAATGTTCTGTTATTATCGTAATATTCTTTTGATGACTTGTGATCTTTTCTTTCTCTTTAGCTGAGATGTGCATTGAGAAGAGCCTCTTGCTGTTCAGATTTTCCCCTTGTGGAGTACCGTGCCAGGACAGTGACTCTTCCAAATCTGCAGAGGGCAGCAATACTCCACTCCTTCGCTCAAGTTCAATATCAGAAGGGGACTTCCAAGCCAGTTCCTCGCTCGGACCTCAGACGTCAGGGTCTGATGAGGGCGGTGAGGCCAAGGCAGGACAGAGCCAGCCCTCCAGTTCTCAAGTCCAAAACTCAGCTTCCTGTGGGCACAGCAGGCGGGGTAACAGAGGCTCCACAGAGAGTCTCTCATCTCAGCCGGGGGAGCCAGCCTCTCCTTCCGCCTTCCCCCGTAAGGCCCCATTCAGCCGGGCACGCCTCCGCCTCCTGTCCTGCCGCTCTATAGAAGAGCCCCGCATGACCCCCTCCGTCAAGGATCGTTACCCAATACTCAAACACATCTTAAACTTTATACGGGACCAGGCTCTCACAACGGCAAGGTGACTGACCTGCAGTTTTCTATTCGTTGATGCAGAATAAGACTTGTTTGCATTTTGTAATTGTCATTTGTGTAACTCTTACCATACAGGGTTAAATAATCTGATTCTTCTTCCTGCAGCATTCTGCAGACCTTATCGCTGAACAAAGCCCAGGCTGTGAGTGTGTGCAAGGTCCTGGAGATGGTTCAGCAGTGTTTGCATTCCCTGGGAAAGCCCCACCTCTTCCAAGCCCCCTGCATCCTGTTCCTACAGGAACTGCTAGCATGTCAGAAAGACTTCACCAGGTACTCATGTAGAAAATGTTTTCAGTTAATCTGCTCTGGCTAAATTTGTGTCTCTTTGGAGATTATTGTTAATATTCACCAATATCAATTTGACTGTTTAAGATGCGTATATGAATATCAGATCAAATTTGAGAGGCAAACAGGTTTAGATTCCATTTCTACACATGTGAACATGCTGACATATAACTGCGCAGTAGCATTTCACTCAATATTTATTTTTTTTGCTTTGCCTTTTTCAGTTATTTCTCACAGTTGTCAGACAGTGGGCAGAAGCTAGGAGAAGAAGTGAGGCGCTCCTACCATCAGCTGGTGCTCATGCTGGTTGAGGCTGTACAAGGATTTAGTAGCCTCAATGAGAAGTAAGCTCACAACCCACTGACTATATTCAATGGTCAAGTCACAAGTCTGCACGCAGTGATGTAAACTGACCCTCATCACCTCTCCCCAGAGCCCTGCTACCAGCCCTGTCTTGTGTGCAGACCTGCTTGTTGCATCTTCTAGACATGAGCTGGGAGGTACACGACCTTCCTCTCTTCCTGAACATCAAGCTTCCTGACCTCCTGCTCAGCATGTCCCAGGAGAACATTAGTGTTCATGACATTGCTATCAGGTAATATTAGACCCATATCAAAAAATAAGACACTGCCCAGTGGAGCTGTAGACCTCTGTTGTGTTCTTTTACACAATTTTAGCAATTACTTTAAAAAGGTCTTTTAGACGTGCTCCGCAGATAGGCTTTGCTTATTGATAATAATTGCGAAGGCTAGCAAAAGACACAAATTCCATTTTTACAAGAAGTCGCAACTGCTTTATGCTTCATGAGTCCTTTTAAAATCTCTTACGAGATCTGTGTCCCAGCCACTGAAATAGCTTGACTGATTACTTTTGTGGTTTAAATTGATCTTCAGTCAATGGACAGAGGAGGATGAAATTGCAGACTACAAGAAGAACCAGGAGTGGATGGATGAGTGTATGGACGGGATGTTTGAGAAGTGGTATGACAAAATCGATGAAGAGGACTCCATGGAGGACAGAAGAAAGGTACATCACAGTGCATAAAAGACAATGCAATCATTAGCAAACAAGAAAAATTGTCTCATTACTCAGCTGTCTGGGGAAAAATGGTTTCAATCAATGTTTAACCTGACTGGCCCCAAGTGCTTCGCTGCTCTCCGTTTTCTTCCCTGTACAACCCAATAATACAGCAGATACAGTCCTGCAGGTTACACATTTAATGACAACTTGCCATTTAGTAAAGAGAGATGTTGTAATATTAATGGATATGTTTAACATCTGTTGTCAAGGTTATGAAAGTGTCACATTCTAATATTTTAAAGGGAAACTTCAAGTTTTTACACATCATAGTCTGTTTACAGGTGTTGGAGAGTACTGCTGCATAATATGTGAAAAAAAGTTGTAGAAAGCTTTTTGTGGCTCCAGAAGGAGTGTATGAAATCTGATAAATTGACTCAAGGGATGTCACCTGAGTCAGCATCGGTTGGGGTTGAAGACAGGTTTGAATTAATGAAAAAAATCTGGGGGGGTTGAGTTAGAAAGAAGTGAGGTTACCAGACCTCTGTAGCCTGCTCCGCATCTCTGCTTGAGGCTACATTAGCCACTACTAGCATAACTTGAATGTCTGGCTGAACTGCCCGCAGACAAGTATTGTGGGTGATGTAGGCCAGGTGTGCCAGGTTTTGATATGGAATTAAAAATATGATCTCCCTGGTTGTGTTAAACTAGACAAACCCACACAAACACATATACACAAAAATGGTGAATATTGCGGTAGATACTATAATATCTATTTCCTGTAGGAATTTGGCCCAATCTAAAAAAATGTAAGATGTAAGTTTGGTAAGCTGTAAAGTAAACATTTGTTAAGCAGATGATTGAGGCAGGATCTTTGCAAAGGTTTGCTAAGCAGTGGTGTGAAAGTTATCAGTTTTATCATTTTATCAGTTGATGTTAATACTGTACTTTATGTATAATTGTAATAATTAGCCTGGTTCTATCCACAGATGCACATGTTTATTGCACGCTATTGTGACCTGCTCAATGTTGTGATCTCCTGTGATGGCTGTGAGAGGATGGCACCTTGGCACCGCTACCGATGTCTGCAGTGCATGGATATGGACCTCTGCAAGACCTGTTTCCTCAGTGAGCTCATACAATCCACTATACTATATGAACAGTCACACTGAGGGAACTGTTAGCCCAGCATTTAGAGTAACAGAGGGTAGTTGCACCAATAAAAGCATCAGTCTGTGTTTTTAACCAGGTGGCGCCAAGCCTGAGGGCCATGAGGATGACCATGAGATGGTGAACATGGAGTACGCCTGTGATCATTGCCAGGGGCTCATTGTAGGCAGCAGGATCAACTGCAATGTGTGTGAAGACTTTGACCTGTGCTTCGGTTGTTACAATGCAAAGAAATATCCCGACAGGTACACATTTTAAAACTAATACTGTTGCCACATACTTGGATTTCAGTGGTTTACCAATGAGTGAAGAACTCAATTATTGTTTAACAATTCCACCTCCAGCCACCTGCCCACCCATCGGATCACAGTTTTCCCCATGGTGACCATTCGAATCAGTGACCGTCACCGCCTGATCCAGCCCTACATCCACAACTACTCCTGGTTGCTGTTTGCTGCTTTGGCCCTCTACACTTCAGAGCTGAGCAGTGAGAAGCAGATAGATGGAGAGTCTTTGGACAGCAGCACCTTGAACCAGGCCTCGGCCCTGCAGACATGTTGTTCCCAGCTCATCACTGATTGCTTGTTGAAAGGGCAGACTGGCAAAGGTAAATCTAAACCAAAATATTACTTAAAATGCAAAATTGGACATGGGAGAGATATGTTTCCTCTGTCATTTCATTTTCACACATATATTTGATGAACTCTGGTACAACTATGCATCTTATAACCACACTTTGGTTATAAGCATTTTTCAAAATTACACAGGTGTCACATGGTATCTCAAATTCTGCTAATCTATATTTGTTAATCTTTTGTCCTTTCTGGCGCTGTTCTCCACATAGGGCTACGTTCCTCAGCATTGCTTGCTCTGCTGTCATCCAATGAATCAGCTTCTGATAGCGAGATTTGTCCAGTCTCTCCCGAGTCCTCCCAGGAGCTCAGTACGGCCACTGACACCTCCTCTCTCCCTGGCAGCACTGCAGCGATCTGCTCCCCGTCATCTCCCAGAGACAAGGTGAGGAACAACACTCATGTTATAAGAAAATATGAAGGCTGTATGATCACTGTTGTGGGGTTGGATCATTACAGTGGCAACACAGTATTTAGTAGTTCAGGAGCTCATACTGTTCAGGCTGTCAGTGCACTGAATTATTGTCATCCTCTCACTACTAGAGTAAACCATCAGGAAAGGAAAAGAAGGCAAAGGAGGTGGGATCTCCTCCCCCTGCTCCTACAGAGATGTTGTCACCCCCAAGCATTGGAGAGTGGGAGAAAAGGAAGCTTGTTACCCAAGACACCCTGGACTCTCCCAGCCTCAGCCAGACGCCTTCTGTGTCCAGCGAGGACCCTCTCTCTCCTGTGGTCCGACGTAAGTACTGAGACTACCTCCATCAGACTGAATGGTTCATTAGTGGTTATGACTAGCACATAGCTGTCTGGATTAATCTTGGTTTTTTTACCATTCTCAGCCTCAGAGTCTGGTCCAGGAACAGTCAACTCTCCAACATCAGACATCGTCAAGGAGCCAGATGAGAGGCTGCCCCAGATTCCCCTCCAGGAGCATGTGTTCTCAGAGTGCTCCAGAGAGAGGATCCTGGGACTTCTAGCTGCCATGTTGCCACCAGCCAAACCAGTATGTGAAACTAAAGACCAGTTTTTAGGATTAAGATTCTATGTGACATGTAATATTAAGTAGTGACTTTGTTGACGTACACTAAAATATGCACACTGTCTTTTTTGTATCCTCAGGGCAGCACCTTGTCTCTGCCCAGTCTGAGCTCCATCCTGCCCCAGCTTTTCAGGGCAGTCATTTCCAATGCTGGCTCTCTTAACGAGACCTACCACCTCACCCTGGGACTACTGGGCCAGCTGCTGCTCAGAATCCCTCCAATGGAGGCCGACACTGCCGTCACAGAGGCCCTGGCTGACAAATATGAGATGCTGACACAAGGAGAGGCAGCCACTTCTGACACTCAGGGCTGGAAGACCACTCAGCTGCTCTTCAGCCTGGGGGCCGTTTGTTTAGACAGGTACCAAGGAAGATATTGTAGTTAAGATGGATAGATCCATTTATCCCATTAACTCCACCATAGTGTAATAAATCATGTACTAACAGATGTAGAACTGGAGATACTGGTCGTATCTTTTACCTCTGAAATCTTAATTGAAAGAAAGGTATTTCTTTAGATGTTTGCAGTTGTTTTTGTGCTATTGATAACTGTTGAAACATTTGCCACCCATCAGCTGTTATTGCTATTTTGAACTCTAAATAGTCTTTTATCTTTATTTTTTGTGTTTTGCAGTCGTATTGGTCTGGACTGGGCGTGCACGGTGGCAGATATTTTACACAGCCTGAATGCTTGTCCTGAGTGGAGCACAGTCATCGCTGCCTTCACCGATCATTGCGTTCAGCAGCTGCCACAAACTCTGAAACGCACCAACCTCTTCACCCTGCTGGTGCTGGTGGGCTTCCCTGAGGTAGGTAGAAGTACATACTACTGTATAGAGTTGTGCACTGTAAACGCTTATACCATGGTATAATCTGAGTGTGCTCCCTGACTCTAAGCCAAGTCATGACTCCTCTGTGTGCCTGCCAGGTGCTGTGTGTGGGCACCCAGACAGTGTTCATCGACAACGCCAATGAACAGCACAACATGATCCTGCTGAAACACTTCACAGAGAAGAACCACGCTGCAGTGGTGGATGTTAAGACACGCAAGAGGAAAACAGGTTAGTGCAGTAGTAGCACCTGAACAGCATTGCCAGTGTTCAGAAATAAACATGGAATTAACCCTCTGTGCTTCCCCCTCTTTCATAGTGAAGGACTACCAACTCATCCAGTCTCAGGATTCCACTACAGCCGGCCTCCCAGGGCAGTCTGAGGACCAGGGCTCCCCAAAGACCCTGCTCAGCCGCTACCTGAGCAACTTCACCTCCATCATCAGTCACCTGCTGCAGACCAGCCAGGACAATGGCTCTCCTGATGCTGTGGAGGCTTCCTGGGTTCTGTCCTTGGCTCTTAAAGGTCTCTACAACACACTGAAGGTACCTGCCCTGAAATATGCAAGCATCTGATGCAACTTTACAACATTACAAATATTATTGTCATCAACACACCATGCATCAGTGCCTCAGTGGTGCTTTGTTGTGTGTCATTGTGACCAAAGAGTGTGTAGGTTTTAAACAAACAAACAGTAGTTGATTTATTCCTCTTTAGTCTGGTGAGGGGCCAGGGTAGGTCCACTGGCCCAGTGTTTGGTGAAAATGAAATTCAGCCCTTAGTATGATGTATTTCATGACCACGCGAAAATTTGAGATGTGGACATCTGTATCTGGATCTAGGCTAGGAGTAACTGGCGTAGATGATGTAAAATGACTCCAGAGGTAGTTTTCTCATTCAATGTCATCCTCTTGTGTAGAAGCATGGAGTGGAGCAAGCTCAGGAGGCCATCCAGCAGTCAGGATTGACCCAGCTGCTAGTGAGGAAGTGCAGCAAGGGG
Source organism: Thunnus thynnus (assembly GCF_963924715.1). Classification (NCBI taxonomy): domain Eukaryota; kingdom Metazoa; phylum Chordata; class Actinopteri; order Scombriformes; family Scombridae; genus Thunnus; species Thunnus thynnus. The sequence goes on from NC_089529.1 coordinate 6,190,167, forward strand.
ACAGGCTTCAGCAAGCTATGGTTGCTGCGAGATCTAGAGATTCTCTCCATCATGCTGTACTCCTCCAAGAGGGAGATCCATTCCATGGCCCAGGACCCTGAGCGAGACCAAAGAGAACAGGATAAGGAGCACGACTCGGATCACTCCAGCAGCTGCGCTGACGACACAGACATCAACAAGCCCGACCCCCTAGAGGGTCTCGATGAGGAGACAAAGATTTGCTTCCAGGTGATGAAGGATACAATACCACTCATAATACATTTAGCAAGATAAAGTAAGATGTAGTAATCTAAAGTTCCTCTTTCAAATGCAGATCACCCACGATGCCTTAAATGCCCCTATGCCCATCCTGCGAGCCATGTATGAGTTACAGATGAAGAGAACTGACTCCTTCTTCCTGGAGGTGCAGAAGAGGTCAGCATTAAGAATTTCTTTTCAATTTACTCTCTTCATATGATCCACCATGGTAAAGGTCATATTGTACAATCAAATACTACCTCTCTGTTATGTGTTGTTCCTTTGTGTTTTTTCCAGATTTGATGGAGAGGAGATAAAAACAGATGAGACAATCCGTACATTGGCTCAGAAGTGGCAACCTACCAGGCGGCCGCGCTCTGAGGAGAGGAACACCAAGGCCGTGGACACTGACATGATTGTGGTGTCCTGCGTGGTGAGTTGTATAAGGATGTGCTCTCAAATGGCATATGTTATAAATTGACAACTACATTACACAGAGGTGTTCAGTCACTGCTTTGTTTAGCTGTTGCAATGTCAAAAAACACAACTTAAGAATGGCTGCTTGGGACATTACAAATACTAACATTACTATCTATGACAAGAAGAGATAAAATACAATGAAAAATAGTTTGGAGGCAATGTCAATACTCTGATTTATCCCTGTCACCTCCCTCCTCCCACAGTCTAAACCCAGTCACTGTGAAAAGGCCACAGAGGAGATCAATGTAGTAGCCCAGAAACTCATCACCAATTCAGAGACTGACTTGCAGCTCAGCTATGCGAAACAGAGGCGTACCAAAAGCTCAGCTCTCTTGCACAAAGAATTGGATGTGCGCAGCAATCGGGCAGTTCGTCAATACCTGGTGAAGGTCAACCAGGCCATCGCCACACTGTACGCCCGCCACGTGCTGGCCTCACTGCTAGCGGACTGGCCTGCAGAGGCGGCGTTGAGCGAGGAGGCCCTGGAGCTGAACGGTGCCTCACACATGGCCTACATCCTGGACATGTTAATGCAGCTGGAGGAGAAGCCGCTCTGGGAGAAGGTGGGCAAAAAGGGAGGAGCATGTGGAGTTGTTGTGTTGTGTTGCTGTTGGTAAATGAGAGTTTGTCATGTATGGAAAGGGGACAAAATGTGATTTGCACATATGAAATACATTGGAGGTGTTATGTGTATTACCAATCAGATTCTCCAGAGGGTGCTAAAGGGTTGCAGCCAGAGTATGCTGTGCAGCCTGTCTCTCACTGCTTGCCAGTTCATGGAGGAGCCAGGGATGGCTGTGCAGATCAGGGAATCCAAACACCCGTATGACAACAACACCAACTTTGAGGTGGGTAAACCGCCTTTTTTGTTTATCTTCTTGTTTGTTTCCTTCTTTTAATCATCAGCCACCATAACTGAAGGTCACTGATCTTTATTAAGATTAAGGTTAGGGTTATGTATGCAATGATGTTTTACATTTTGAGCTCATTTACGCCCGTATGATATGCAAATGTTGTTTGTTTCCCATTTTCCTCTCTCTTCAGGATAAGGTGCACATCCCAGGGGCCATCTACCTGTCAGTAAAATTTGACTCCCGCTGCTACACAGAGGAAGGCTGTGATGAGCTCATCATGTCCAGCAGCAGCGATTTCCTCCAGGATCTCCACAACTTCAGTGGCTCTCCTCAGAAATGGTCTGATTTTGAGATCCCCGGTGAGGAACATTTATAAAAGTCTTTTGTTAATTTTCTACTCCAAGTGTAGGCATCTGTGTGCGTGCATTTGAAATCATTTGACTGTCAAATTAATGTTGAAATCATGTTTACCAGCATGTCTACTCTGTTCGGGTTTCTTTCAGGTGATACCCTGTACTACAGGTTTATGTCAGACATGAGCAACACAGAGTGGGGCTACAAGTTCACCGTTACAGGAGGTCACAGGGGACGCTTCCAGACAGGTACAGACGCACACTTGTCGTATGTTTGTGCGAACCGTCTTCACAGTTCCTTTTGGGGAGTAACTCCAACTGCTTAGTACAATGCAGAATAATCTCAAAATGATTCCTTAGATTAGTCAGGTTGTCAGCTTCTGTGCACTCTTTCTTGTCTTTAATCAGGTTTTGAGATACTGAAGCAAATGTTAGCCGATGACCAAGTGCTCTGTCACCTGCCACTGTCTGACATCTGGGAGTGGCAGGTGGGCGTGGCCTGTCGCCAGACTGGGAACCAGAGACTCAAAGCCATTCACTTGTTGCTCCGCCTCCTGCAGTGTCAATCCCAGACGTAAGAGTTCAGTCTTGCTTATAGAATTCTGTCTTTTTCCTTCTGATTATTATCAATGCTACACAGACTATTTCTGCCATCAGTTAAATCCATTTAAGGGCTTTTTTCTCAATCGGCTTCTTAGTTTGAGCACTGTATACATGAACACACTGTTATTTCTGCCAAAGTTGGAATGGTTTTGGTTATTTAACATTTGAGATTTCTGTTTTTCTTTTTTTTTTCTCTGTGCTCTTGGCACTGGCTTAAAGTTGGTTGGTCACTGTTAATCATTTCTGAGGAAACCACACCCACGCAGTCCTGGTGAAGCAGATTAGCTGAGTTTTGTAGTGTTAAACTCTAAATAACACCTAAAGATTTTATTTTTAACTTCGATTGTTGCTTATTTAGTAATGGATATGTTAGGGCTTTTAAGACTGCGGCTTTATCTTGTCATGTTGAGACATCCAAAGTAATGTACATTATCATTCTCACTTGGGTTCATCCACCAGTACACATTTTACCTCAGCAGTGTGTTCTGTGACTCCAGGGTTTGCATAAAAGCTTTTATGTCCAGGTAGTCACCACGGAAATGAGGCACAGGATGTGTTTTGATATTTGCATGCGTGGCAGACTGATTCAGCTACCATGTGGTCACATTGACAACATGATACAATTTATGAGAAGGTAGTGCTCACACAGATAGCAAACACACATCATTAAATATAAAATGTTGTTTAACTGAACTTGCATACATAGCGGTCTATACTTCTCAATGGAAAAGTGCAGAGAGCATCTCAGACCACTGTAAAAATGTGTGTCATGATACTGCACTTATCAGTATTAACAACATCCTACAAATATTCATTTTCTTTTATTTATGTATTTATTTATTGTGCTCTATCCCCACATCAATTTGAACAACCAAGGCTACCATTGTTTCTGTTTCAGCCACAGCTTTAGTTTGCTTTTCTCAAAATCAAACTCTCTATTGTCGTGTTTTGCCTGTGTACATCTGTGGGTCTGTCTAACTATTGATTCGTGTGCACTCCAGAGCCTGTGAGCTGACGCTGCTGCGACCTCTGTGGCAGCTCTTTATGTCTATGGAAAACAGCCTGAGCCAGGATCCCACCAGTATCACTGTGCTGCTGCCTCTACACAGAGCGCTCACTGAACTCTTCTTCATCGCAGAGGCCCGTGCCATCGTGAGTGACGCACGCACACACACACACACACACACACACACACACACACACACACACACACCAAGAAAAGCATGCAGGTCAGATAAACAAAACAGGCCACATCTGATAATGTATAGACATTGTTGTTAAAGGTGGAGGTGTGGCTAAGTGACATTTTAGGTATTTATTTTGTAGTGTTGGTATTTGTGCTGTGATGACTGCGTTATTGACTTTGTAGGTTAAATATCAAATAGATTCAACAAGGTTGGTTGTGTAGAAACCATGTTTTAGTCTGCTTTCCTTTGAGACTTCTAGTCTGTTTTCTTTTCTTTTGATAAAATATTCAGTATGAGGTAATTTGAATGTAATAGTGAGAGTAAAATTTACTCAACACTTTATTCTTTGCCTCTGTCTCTCTCTGTCTTTACCCGTTTCTCTGTGAGATGAGCATGTTTTTCCTCGTCCCACCTGCTTTCTGCTGGGCTCGGGGCCAAAGCCCAGCCCTGCCATCTGCCAGAAGCACAGTGCCACACTGGCTCCCTGCAGACTGATTGGGAGAGGAAGAGATGCTATCCATTTTGTGATGTGTATGGGCTCTTTCGCTCTCTCTTTCTCTTTCTCTCTCTCTCTTTCTCTCTCTCTCTCTCTTTCTCTCTCTCTCTCTCTCTCTCAACTGTGATGAATTATTAATTAAGAGAAATCTCAAGGATTATGAGCATGCCGTCAGCCAGGAGTTTCCCATCTGTAGACGCGATTGAACAAGACAGTCCCTGCAAAGCACTGCCTTCCTTGTTCCCTTCAGGTCTAGCCGGCGAGGCCTGAGGCTGCTGATCTGACAATAAAATTACATCAGTCGACTTGTCACTGAGGAAGGATTTCATGCTCCCATCTGTACCCACTGAGTGTTGTTGTATGTGAGGGAGAACGAAATGGTCAGGTGGAGCAGTACGTGTCAACAAACATTGGGGGGCAGTAGCAGCACTGAGCCATTTTGCCTGGGATGCCCTTCAGGCACACGCTGCAGCACCTCCATCCAGCAGAATACCATCATAGAGCATTACCTGTCTTTTAGCAACACCACTCAGATGTGTTTTCTGCAGTAGTTTTTCACCTCCAGCTCCTCAACTTGAAATAGTCTGAAATTAGAGATAGGCCTACTTTAATGGAAATGCTTTACACAAGGCCGTGCATATTCATTCACTAAACAGCAAAATGCTTTGTTGGTCTTTGAAAAAATACAAACCTGCTACTGCTTGCGGCAGCTGTCACAGTGAGTGGTGGATGTGGTGTGTATTCATAACAAGGTTAGACCAACAACTCTGCTGTGCACCGTCTAGATTGGATATGTTGTAACTACACTATTTCAGGACTGCTTCTGGATTTTATGATGAGCCAACTTCCTAGGCAGGACTGCTCTGAGGCTGATAAAACGGGGAAAAATCACAATTTACAAAACCTCTTTGAGAGCTGTAAGTGTCATTGCTCTACCTACAACATGGCGCACCATCAGTCACTATCTTCCTAAAAAGTAAGGATTAGTGTAGTAGACTTAAGTTGGTGACTCTCATGTCATGTTGACATATGAGCTTAACTGCAGTGATGACATACAGCTTCATGTTGACACTACTGTAAAATCATGGGAAGCTAACGAGCGACTGGACACACAATGTATTCCTCTGTGGCCGTATTAGATCTGAGCCTTGAACCAGCATATTTGAAAGGCTAAGTAGCAGGTGCTGTTCACATTTCAGCTTTAGTCCTCATTCTTCACACGCACACAGAGTTCATGGCCAGGTCCACTGAGATTCAATGAACTCTCTACCCCAGGAAGTGAAAGTTATATTTAGAAATCAAAACGGTATGTCATGCACTACTGACTGTACAAATCGTCCTAGGATGTTCCCCAGCATAAACATTTGGGGTGCTATGAGATGGATGGTGGGCCAGGGCTCTGGACTGTGTCTTCAGCACTGTAAAAGCTCCATTTGGCCAAACTCAGCCCATTTAGCCTCTATGTAGTCTTATCTGTGTTCCCCACCTCCTTGTGCTTATGTAACCTGAGGTACGTCTCTCCCGTAGGACTTTAGTGGAAGCGCTCTTCAGTTTGTTTATAATTTTGAATGATTTTTCCAACATTCCACAGTTCAGTTTGATGCTGAGATGGAGATGAAGAGTGGTAAGGGAACCAGGCCTCATTTATAACTGAATGTATCCCTTATGTAACCTCTTAGGGTAGTATGTCTCGGGAAGTTTCTTTGACAGTTATCTGGCCTGTGAGATTATCTGTGTTTCTGTGCACGCTGCATTTTCGGAATGCGGCAGAAGTTGACCTTGTTACCAACCTGTGATGTGTTTTCCAGGCACAGGGTATCCTCCAGGAGTACTTGTTAGCCATGACTACTGATGAGCAGCTCCTCAATCACACTGCAATGGTAAGACCTTTACTCCTTTTTTGTTTTAACATAATATCTTGATGACATTTTGCATCTAAATTCAGTCATCCATTCAGCTAGGCTCTCTCTGGTCACCAATATGCACTTGATGTTTTCAGTTGTGATTTGCTACCTGCCATGGATGATAATAGCAAGAAGTTGTCCATGCACCCTGAAGTGTTGTGATATTATGCAACTCTCCTTCTTAACCACACAGTCCCATTGATTGAGCAGTTTTCAGTTGCTATGAGTCAGCTCACTGCTGGAGTCTCTTTTTCTTGTTCATCACCAAGCTGTTGACACCCAGCAGTTCCTGCGGCACCCCCTTCCACTTGTTTTGAATGCATGTGGGCTGCACTCAGGACTAATGTATTTGGTAATTATAGTCCATTAGCATTTGTGGCGGAGCGAGTCCTGTAGACCCCGTAACACAGCAGAGGAGCCAGAAGGGAGGGGGGGTGGGTGGGGGGTGAAAAAACATTGTAGGTGGTTCTGTTGAGCAGTTACCTAATACCTGTCAGGTTGAAAACAAAACCATAGGTGACTTGGCAGTAGTCATACCTATTATAACAATGATGTACAGTCTTGGAGAAAATTGGCCGAGGTTCAGTTTCAAAGAGCTGAAAAAATGTTTCAAAGCAATCCAAAGAATTAAGTTTGACTAAAGTTGACTGTATTTTTTGCAAGCAGTTCTCTTGAAGGCTTTACCTCCTCTAGTCTCCTCGAGTATTTTTACAGTTGTTCGCTCAATTAAATATGGTTAACAGTGTAAGATACCTGTGTTTTTGATATGCCATTTGCAAAGGAATTGCCCACTAAACCATCTGAGCGTGTTAACAGCTGAATCAGCAAGTACTGCTGTGTGTCGGTGCATTACCTGGAGCTGTGTTGGAATTCTCAGATTCAAAGAAATCACCTCGAGTACTTTTAAGAAGCAGGAATTTTACAGTGTTAAAAAATGACAAATCATTGAACAATAAGAGGGAATGTGCAGAAGGGGCATATTTATCCTCAATTCTAAACATAAATAAATTTGGTCTGTTTTGCGGCAAACTTTTTTAGGAGATAACGAAAAATTGAAGTACCACTGAGTTAACAGATCAATCATATAATGTTCATTAAATTAAAGTGGCACTTATAAATATTTTTATATTAACAATGAATCAAAAGATGATGTGTAATGTGGAAGAGGTACCTTGTATAACCCGACTCTACAGTTTCCATCAGCTCTATGGAGCGTTTTAGTGTCTTTCAGCTCATTGTTTTGGCTTTCTAACCTGCAACTTCACTGTTTTGGTTCTCTGTTTTTTTGGTGTCAGCAGGCAGCTGTTTTCAGCAAACAAGCTCTGATAAACCCATTGTACACTACCTGTTCAGCACCAAGCTGCAAACAGGCAAAGTTAGCATTTAGCTGGTAAAGACGTAGATATTTCCCTCAGTGGAATGAGACCAAAACCAATCTAACAAAAGGATGAGTATTGTACTTGAAACAAGACTTGAAATGAATGCTAATGGTGCACCATATCTGCTGGATGTATAAATAGTCTTGTGTTTGCTTTATGGGGTAATAATATGTCAATGTCGTGTTTACAGCTTGTTCTGCTGCCCCCACAATAGCAAAAAACAAATTGAGGCTGCTTTAAAATTGCATCCTGGCATTACCAAAAGTCTTTGTCATCTTGTAAATGATGTAGGTTTGCATAGCTTAACTTAATCATTTATTGGTACAGCAGCTGTATTTGATACATTACCTGGGAAACAAATATCCCTCCAGCAAGGAAGCTAATGTTAATCAGCCATAACCCTGGTTCTCTAAGTAGCATGAGTGAGTTTCTCACTATGGAACAACAGAAGTCTTTCATTGCATTACACCAGCCAATTGGCTGGCCTTGATGACGTGTATGTCATAGGAGGCCACCAGCCCGCCCCCTATATAAAGGGCTGATATTTCATTTACCATTCAAACTTAACCCACCTCCTCATCACTTCACACCGGCAAGGAGGGTGGTCCGGTGAAACACTCACTGATGCTCCTCAGAGAACCAGGGTTATGTAAATAACCTAAAGTTCTCTTTCATAGCATTCGTTATGCGTCTCTCTATGGGATATACTGACTCCCGGATTGTTTCATGAGCCCATTATAGGAAACAGCCCTAGCATCAGGCTTATTCTCGTAGTCCTCACTATCAGTTACCCCCACACTCAGTACTGAGTAAGCCAACAAGGGTGCTGTAACATCTAGGCTGTAGAACCTAGCAAAAGTAAGAGGTGTAGACCAGCTAGTGGCCACACAGATGTCCCCTGAAAAGTGCCCATGATGATACCAAACCTCTAGAAGAGTGTGCCTGCAAACCCGCTGGAGGATGTAAGCCTCTGCTAGTAAGCAAGAGCAATAGTCCCCACTGTCCATTGGGAAAGCCGCTGTTTTGAAACCGGCTTTCCCCTGTGAGGTTTTGCCCTGAAATTCTCTGTTCCACATATATCTGTATAGTCTGGACAGGAGACAGATTATGTAGCTGTTCCTGTTCTGTAGAAACAAATGGCGGGGAGGTTGAAAGATTTCAGCAAGGACCTACCACTTTAGGAATAAAGGCTGGGTTACGATGTAGACACACACTCAAACTGTCAGGTGCAAGGTGCAGGCAAGCATCATTTACAGATAAGAGCATGAATTTCACCCACTCTTTGCAGAGGTTAGGGCAATTAGCAGTACAGTCTTTAAAGACACCATTTTCATATCCACCTGCTCTAGGGGTTCAAAAGGTGTCTGTCAGATAGTTTCCAGGACATTAGGCAGATCCCATGATGGCGCCATTGATCTCAACAAAGGCAATTTCCTACATGCACCCTTCATAAAAGTGACACACCAGCGGGTGTTGACCCACTTTGTGATGGTCAAAGCCCACATGGCAAGTCAAGATAGCAGCTATAGATAAGCTTTGATAGTGGAAAACGCTTTTCCTTTTTCCAACAAACTCTGCAAAATGACAGAATCATCAATACTGAACACTGAAAAGGAATGACTTCATCCAGCCTGCACCAGTCCTCAAACACTCACCACTTGGAATCATAGAGTGACCTAATGGACAGGGCTCTGACGCGTTGAATCGTATCAATAACATTCTGAGGAAGTCCTACTGCTGTCAAATTAGACCGCTCAGGGGCCAAACCCAAAGAGCCAGTCTCTCTGAGTAAGGGTGGAATACTTCTCCCCACGCCTGAGACGACAGATATCTGTGGAGGAGTAGTGGGTCCATCTCACGGCACAGGAGTTGTATTATGTCAACTAACCAATGCTTCCCTGACCAATGCAGGGCTATCAAAATTAGAGACCCTCCTTGCCTGCTCTCGCTAGACTCTGCAATAGCAGAGCGACTGGAGGAAAAGCATAAAGTAGAACACATCTAGGTATAACCTCCACTCTGCATAAAGTTGCCTCTTGTGAGCAAATCTGCCCCCAAGTTCAAAACCCCCGGTACATGAATTGCTCTCAGAGACTGAAAATGGGCATAACTCCATACAATCTGTCTTTGTGCTAGTGTGTCTGGTCTGGTAGACCTGAGTCCCCCCTGCTTGTTGATGTATGCCACCACTGTGGTGTTGTCTGACCAGACTAATATGCGGTGACCCTCCAGAAGAGGAAGGAAGTGTCATAGAACCAGATCCACAGCCATTAGTTCCAGATAAATCATGTGAATAGAGTGTGGTGGTGTGCTCCACCTGCCATTCACTGACCTGCCTTCATAGGTCCCGTCAGAGACGCGTCTGCTGTGACCACTCTCCTGATGTGTTACTCCCAGTGGAACTCCCTGTGAGAGAAACCCGGGGTTCTTCCAATGACGACTACAGTGCAAGATGCGAAGACTCTCAGCTTGCAGCGCCTTTTTCGCTGTGGATCAAGCCCACGTGAGGCCACTCAATGCTGAATTCCCCTCATACATAAATGGCCCAGTGGGACAACTACCAGAGCTGAAGCCATCAGCCCCAGTAGCCACATGCAGACACAGTCTAAGTGAGACCAATTGTCCCATGCGGAAATGACTCAGACACGCTGTGAGTGATGTCACTCTCCAGTGTGAGAGCGGCTCGTGACAGGCAGGAGTCCAGAGATAGTCTTATGAATGAAATCCCCTGAGTCAGGACATTACACTCACTTCTCCACATTCTCCTGAAACCCAGTCTTTCTATGTGCTCTACAAACATTTTTGTGTGGGCATCCGTCTCTTGTGGCGAGGAGGCCGCTATAAGCCATCTAAGTATGTAGCCACACATATGCCCCTCTCTTTCACCAGGGCTAATGCTGCTTCAGTGCATTTTCCAAACACCCTCTGGCTGAGTGACAGGCCAAAAGGGAGAACCCGATACTCATAAGAAACCCTCTGAAAGGCAAACCATAAGTATTTCCTGTGGGGGGGGGGGGGGGTATATGGGAATGTGGAAATATGCATCTTTCAGGTCGATTGACATCAACCAATCTCTTGGGCACACAAAATGCAGAAGGGACGCGCGTGTCAACCTTCTAAATTTGTATTTTCTGAGATATCTGTTCAAGGCCCTGAGGTCTAGAATAGCTCTTATGCCTCGCCCTCCCTTCTTCGGGATTAGGAAGTATGTTGAAATAAACCCGTTAGGGTTGCGACCAGGCAGAACTATTCTTATGGCCTGAGAATAAATTATTCCCTTGAAATTAGGTGGAACGATGGCTAATTGCAGTCTATAACCCCTGTCTATCGTTTTTAACACCCATTCTGATTTTCTGCATGCCGTCCACTCTAACTTTCTTACTGAAAGGGGGCTGGCTGGCCAATTCGCCAATGGTGTAATGGCACCCTCTTGAGGCAACACCTGGCGATGCCTCATCTGTGGCCTGGCCCTCGTACTTTCCCCTTCACCAGGGGGAGACGATGCTCTCCCTGGTGGGTTGATGGGGGAGATTAATTTGTTTTTCAACAGTATTCTTTTTCTTTTTAATATTAACTGTGCCCTCGGCATTTCACCTAGAAGACAGTTGGGACAACTTTATTGCGGTGTGATAAAGAGAAGTACTTGTGAGACGTGAGTCGTCCACTGACAGGAACCACGGACGGAACTCTGTCTCTTCTTCTCCCTGGGAACTGGGAGCTGGCCCCTGCTGTACACGCTGCAGTGAACAGCAGGGGCCACCATGCTCCCAAACGGAGTTTGAAGGGGGGTTAGGACAGGTGAGGGAATAGGAATGGCGCCTTCCTGCTCCCCTCCCTGAGTCGAGGAGCCTGCTGACCCTCTCGGGGGCCAGCTTGAGTTGCTGGCATATCCAGGAGATCTTTCTCCCTAGTGTCTAGGTTGGTGAGATTTAACCACCTGGCTCTTTCTTGCAGCTCCATCAAGTGCATTGCTCTGCTTGTGGCCTGGACCGCCACTTTATTGAGGTGTAGGCAGTGGTTGGTAGCAATGCCACAATTTTGCGTCCGGCTTAGCTGTCATCTCTTCCTCCAGCTCTACCTGGTAGCCCATTAGGAATGAAGATGCATTCAGGGCCTGGACAGTAATGGCGGATGCTTTGTAGCTCTTGTTCGTCGGGCTAGACTGAAAGCGGTCAGTTTTGGAGGGCAGGGAGGACCCTGATGCCGACATAGGATCCTTGAGGTGAAGATGACAGGCCACAACCAGTTCCACCTGTGGCATATGATGCAACCACTGTGCCTCCATCTCCTCCCAGTCAAGCAGTGAGCCACTGGGTATGGGGTGCTTGTCTCTGTGTAGCCATTTTCACATATGAAGTCCAGACAATGTCCAGAGTTGCCCTTTCATACATGTAGCACACCACAGGAGATTGTCCGTGTCAGACGCAGCAGGGTAAAGTCTGTTTAGTGTCCGGTCTGACTGATTCGGACATTTGCGTTCACACATACAGCTCCTCCGGGTAATGTCTGTATAACTTCAGGGTTGCATTGCATTTCTGAAAGGGGCTTATGGCTTGACTCGCCATGTAGCAGCCAGCTCATCCAGGAGTTCATGCAAGATGGGAGGGAGCTGTTTCCCGATCTTCTTACATTGGACAGCTTTTTCCCATGACAGCGAGATGTAGTTGTCTCCATTTGCACAGTGGGCCATAGGATATTGAGCTTCGCAGCGGAGCATTTACATATGTCCTATATGTATAGCGGAGGATGAAGCTTCCCTGTTCCATTCCACTGCCATGGGTAAGGCTTTGCAGTCCGACTTGATGGTGTTAGGGAGGAGTCGTCATCTTCGTCATTGGAGATAAGCAACTCTGAGCCCCCATGTGACTTGATGTCTGTTCCGGTATGTATACGGGAACTGCTTGCTTTGCGGTGTATATGTCTGCCACATGGCAGTCCTCCTTCAGCTCTTGTGGGAGGGGGTGAAGAGCATCCAGCTGGTCGCCCCAGCTCGCTCCTTCAGCGGTGCATTTCTCCAGGCAAACAGTGAGTTCTGGCTGTTCCTACAGCGTTTCTGTTACTGCCAAGGGGGGATCCCCCCCAACAGAATAGCCTGACGCGCAAGCCTTCGATGAAGCAGCTTGAGGGAGAACTGGGCACAGTGGATATACTCTCAAGGAGTGAGGCTAGAGCTGCCCTAGCATGTTGCAGTCCCAGACAGGATGTGCACATTGGGTGCGTCCCATTGCGGTATTTCATTACCACATGGACAGGCTCACGCCTGCGGCTTGTCGTCCATGGTAGGGATCAACAGTATCTGTGATGTAGCAATGGTTACCTAACTACATGTGTGCTAACTAATAAGCTTCTTGTTAGCTGAGTTGTATAGACAGCTATGGGTGGCAGTGGACAGTTACGCACACTAGCTGTGAAGCCAGGAGTGGAACATGATATAAAGCATAGTATTGCTACTGCTCAGCTAGTGAGTTTGGTGAAAAATATTGCTTCTTGTCTGTTGCTTGTATGGGGAAATCGTAATGGTGCTCCATGTAGCTGGTGTTAGCACTACCCCTTTGAAGTACTGCTACTCTGCAGGGCCAACTGTGTTAGATATGGCTACCTAGCAAGTGGGGAGTATTGCTACTCTTGGCTTGGCTGGTGAGGGGTATTGCTACTCCAACCGCTAGCTGGACACAGACAGCTAGAATTGCCTCTAGCTGGCTGCTGTGCTCGAGCTGCTGCTTGGTCACGGTGGAGCTCATGTCCATACGAACTGAACAACAACCGAGAGCAAAGTGTTTGGCAACTGGGGTAGGTGCTCGTATCTGTGAACAGTTTAGCTAAGCTCCAGAGTGGCTATTCTGTTGTGGGTACTAGCTTCTGTGAAGTGAGAAGAGGTTTTTGAATGGTGAATGACAGTATGTCAGCCCTTTATATAGGGGGAGGGCAGGTAGCCTCCTATGACATACGCATCATCAAGGGCAGCCAATTGGCTAGTGTAATGCAATAAAAGACTTCTGATGAGGGCACACAAGGGAGACAAGGCAGACACCTATAGTGAGACAAAAGACAACTTCTATGAAATGTTATGCCATTACAGCCCACAATACAAAATTGTGTAGATCTTTTGTGCAAAGTTGTCATTTTGGCCTGAAGGAGGGGCAAGAGGAGAGTTCATAGACTATCAAAGATGAAAAGAGTTCATCCTCTAGGGAAATTGAATTTGTTTAGGAAATGTCATGGTAATTTCATGTCAAATAGATTATTAGTGGTGTGTAAGTGGTACCTCTGGTCTGACAGTGATGCTAAAGGAAAGGTCAGGGGTAGGGCTACTATTCATTATTGTTATCAGTGTTGATTTATTTTTTTCGATTAATTGTTTAGTGCATTAAAAAATGTCCATTGCAGTTTCCCAGAGTCATCTGAAACATGTTTTGTGCGACTAATAATCAGAAATTATTTAAACTGATATAAAACAAAGGAAAGCAGCAATTCCTCACTTTGGAGGAACTGCAACTGGAAACTTTTTGGCATTTTTTCACTATTTTTTTGATATAGGATATTTGACAAAAACGATTTTTCCATCACCAAATAGTTGATTATTTTTCTGATAATTGTTTTAACTCTTGTCAGGAGATCAGCAAAGACATGAGGATTCATTCTCTGGGGACTCCACGGTTAACTGAATTGAAATTTAAATGAGTTTGTTAGACTTGGTCTTGGACCAAATTGTTGATCAAAAGGAGAATTTGAGATAGTGGCATACTGGTCAAATGCCACAAAACAGGAGAACCCAAAACCATATGAAATAGTTCTATGGAAAGCCAAATCCAAGTTCATGATGTTCTGGTCAGTAGTTGTCATAGTGGTGAACAAATGTCAGTGGAGAGAACAAAAACATTGAAGGGGAGTACAATCTGTTAAACACTTCAGTTATTAAATACATTGACGTAAACTCCTTGTATCATCAGTTTAGTCATCTAATCTAGTCATCCCCTAAATTCACAGCCTCAATTTGTCTCTTTATCGTCACTCAACACGCAGCACAGGATTCTGATATCTCATTGTGTAACTTACATATGCACTCTGCTCGATTTTGTTCTCCCTGCGCCTCTCCTTCTGTATTTCATTCACATACTGATGCACTTTCTTTTTTATTGTGAAGGCTCTGAAGAACATCGCTGCCATCAGCCTGGCTATCAATTACCCCAATAAATCTACTAAGCTACTCAACATGTCCCCGTGAGAGATCCACAGAGAGAAAGGAGGGGAGCAGCCTGAAGGGGACACATCCTGACTCAGCTGGATCACTTTGAAGAAGGAAGGAAGAGGTGAGGGAGAAAAACCTCCCTAACCATCCAGTGCTTTCCTTCAAACAGGACACCCCCCCCCCACCCTCCATACCAGTAACTCTCTGCAGTACTCCGGACCTGAGCTGTGGAGGGGGACTCAAAGAGCACTTTTCACACTTACTCACAATCCTTTTTGCCTTAGGTGAATCCAATATATCAGCATGTGCATTCACTGGAACAGGAACAATTGCGGGGTCTATTTTGTTTTTTCTATTTTTTTCTTTTTTTTTTAAATTTGAGGATAACTTTTTACTTGAAGATGCCGTGCTAAAGGACATGAAGTGTGCCAAATTCACGACTTTCAAGGGGAAGTATATTCCTTTTTTTCCTGCCTTTTTTTTTGTCCTAAACAACAGCCACTCTGGGTTACGTAGTTGATCATGGTGAAAACAGGTCACCTTGGCAACTTATATGTCTCAGTGGACATGTAGAGCATCCTAAAAATACTGTCCAGGACAGTGGAGTCTCATTAGTCACCACAGGGAGAAAGTACTGACCTACAAGCTCATTCCTCTCCTTTTCTTTTCCTTTTATCTACCCTTCATTTCTTCTTACTCACCTTCTCCCCGTCTTCCTTCCTTATATCCTTTTCAGAAAATGGAAATAGATGATGGTATTTTTTAGGGTTCTTGTTGAAAAGTAGGATCAGTATATCATCGTAGATATCCAAAACTCGTATCTGATTCGCAACTGTGATCAGGCTGAACGGGATAAAGATGATATTCATAATAGCCATAGACTTTGCATAGGATGAGGATTACCATTACAGCTGAGGGAAAACTGTGATAACATACTATTGCAATGCATTCCTCCATGTCACTCTTACCAATTCGTTGTATTTTCACTCCATTTCTAGTAAATGAATGAAAGACCATTATGATGTCAAATGATGTTCATGAAAATGAACAACAGCAAAAAAGAAACCCTGAATCTCTTAAAGGCCTTCAGTTTTATCCACTGATTTATTTATTGACTATTATTATTTTTTTATCCATATGTATAATTAAGTTAAAGTTAATGAGGGTCCTGATTTATTTTTCATGGCAGTGAAAGAAAAGCAGCATCAGAAATCACAGTGTATCACATTTATGTCCCCGTACATTGTGTATGGTAATGAATGCTATGTATAACAGAGTAAACACTGCTGTTTACCACAAACACACAGATGGACAGTCTCTCCTGAATTGACTGTCAATGCTAAGAATTGAAGATGATCCAGTGATGTAACCGTGACTGCAAAGTAGACACATTATCCCACTCATTCACCAGTATCACGTCATATTTGTTAAGCTGAGAAAGTCTGATTCTTTTAATACTGAATAGTTAATTACCTCATATTTTGTAATCCACAGATATTCGGTGTGACACTTCCTTAAATGTTCAATGTGACTTTCAATCACATCATACTCACCCCACGTTTTATACAAGGCGTGATCCACCTGTAGCCAAATCCACAGAGATCAGTCACATGCACTTTCATGTTAAAAGAAGGCATCAAGTTTTGTATTTTGACAAATCTAAAAACCAGTTTCAAAGAAAGCGAGCAGGTGGCAGTTTTGTTCCAATCATTACTGTGTTCATTTCAGATGAAGAGATTCTTTGTTGTTGTAGGAAGTCATGTGGTGGTTTATACCAAAGAAACCAATCATTGTGAGCCATGAAACATCTCTGAAAGAGCTCCTGGAAGAGTTCCTTCTCAGTTTATCACATATCGCATAGCTACCCTGTGAGAAACTGGAGCAGAGGAAACTTTAAGACATAGTTCTCTTTTTTTTGTTTTTGTTTTTTTTTTTTTTTACTTTTTATTTTTGAAGTGGTCCTACAAGGGCCGTAGGATAGCTTGGTGATTTTGTTTACACAAACATCAGCTGCAGTGAGACAGGAAGATTTACACGGCCTCCATTTTGGCTTGTACCACGCCTCACATATCTACGATGTGCCTATGGTTAATAATGAAGCAATCATAATTTAACTCATGTTATTGGAATAGTTATTAATTCTATTTTAAAAGAGAAATATATTGTTTAATTTGAAGTTGTTTTGTAACTTTTTACTTTTAAATTTTTGTTTCGTTTTGTGCGGATGCGTGATACAAGGCTGACTAATTTGAATGTACATATCTGTGAATAATTGCACAGAAGAAAGACTTTGATATCAACCCCTTACAAGTATAAACTTTATTGGGCACTAACAGATGGACACTTTGATTCTGATTTTGTATGCATGGCACATTGAAGGTTAAAAAAAAAAGTACTGCTTGGGTTGAAATGTGATCCATTTCTAATAAAAATAGAAATGACTTAAATATGACCTCAGTTCTGCTGTCATCTTTTTTTATGTGTAGGCTCAACAGAGAATTTCTGTGCAGCAACAAATACAGTATTGATCACACAGTCGGCATTGATTAGAGCCCACACACTCACTCCTAGCAGGTACTGTACTCGGGGCGAGCATGGACAGGCTCGCCCAGCGATCCTGCACCATCAATAGTTCTCTTTCACGCTGCTTCTTTGCCTTTTTACCTCAAAGAAAACAGGTACACCTCTTACACTTTATCATACACATCCCCACATATTCAACTAGAACACTCCTCTCTGTCATCTTAAACTCTGTCCTCTTCTCTGCTTTTTGTCTTTTCCTGTTTATTCACTCCCTTCTTGCAGACGGGCTTTTTACCTCAAAAGACCCTCAGCTTCCTGGTCTGCCTCCTCTACCTCTACCCCTGCCCGTAATATGGAGTCTCAGGGCCAGCGCTGATGATGGGAGTGATGATCACTGGGGCGATAATGACATCAAATGGAGGAAATATTCAATAAGGCTCCAGATGATTCAGTGCCCCTCTGCACCACCGGAGCCCCCACACCGGAGTGAGTCAGCTCTCCTGCCTCCCTCCTCCTCCTGCTCCTCTTCTCTCCGCTCTGTCTCCTGCGTCTTTTCATTGTTCACCTAGGTTCCAAGTGCTCTCATTTACTCAAGGTGAAAAGAAGGTAAAGAGAAAACGCTTAAACTATAATGTCCTCACGATGCGGGGATGCCCTGGTAAAAGGTGGGTGACAGTGTGTTCAGACTGGAAATTTTTGATTGTAGGAACATTGTGAAAATGGTCTTTTCCTTGTCTTTCATTACGGTAAAGTCATATCATTTTCTGAACTCACTTATTAGACTGTCTGCAGGATATCACTGCGGAGAGGACCACTGCAAAGTCAGTCCATGTGTCAAGCATTAAAGAATGATGGAAGCACCAACCTTAAAGACAGTAGATGTGGTGGCGTACACAGACTGCAGTAATAACCTCCACCACTGAAATGAAGTAAAAAAAACAAAACAACAAAAAGATCCACTGAGCCCATGTGCACCGAGCACGACAGCAACATTATGCCTCAGACCTCCTTCGCCTCTCATGATCGTCTCCGTCAGCTGTTTACACTTATGAATCACAAACCACCATGAGTATCAAATGAATCAGATATTTAATGTTTTCCAAAATGTGGCCTTTAGCAACACACCACCCTCCTACCCGCATCCCTAAATTTGTACGCTGCCCCCCCCCCTCACCGCCACCCTCCACCCCCTCATTTGAATCATCTTCATCGTCGTTCTCTCCTGCTGTGGAGTTTCCTTCCTTCCCCCCTTCAAGGGATCTTTGCTGTCACCAGACATATGCTAAGTGTGTTGTTTGCGTCATTTCTGAGGCACACCGACAAATGCTTCTTCATGCGTGGTCACTATGTCTGATGCTGCCACCAGTGCAAAGCTCATCCTAAAAGCTCCACTCTTTGTCTTTATATTTTTAATCTAACAATCCTTTTTTAAGCATCCACAGTGGGATGCTGCTTATGTTTGCGCCCACTGTCAATTTAACATTTTTGTCCAACAATAATAAAAACATTTCAGCAGTTCAGGTAGTATAAAAACATAATATAAATTCTACACACCATTGCACCCAAAGTCTCTCATATATATTTATATAGTCAATTTTTGCTCAAATAAAATGTGTAATAATGTAAAAAAAAATTGATAATTTTGTAGATTTGATGTACAGTATAATATCAGAAGTTGAAAATTTAATTGTTACTTATATCTGAGATAAAGTGTCTGAATTCATTCCGATAAGCTTTATAATGTCAGCATCCTTTCAAAAATATAGATTACAGTTTCTCTGTCTATTAGACAAAATATACAAATACTGAGTATATTTTATTTCATTTTATCTTTAAAGTGAAAACCTAAACTAACTTTCTTAACTAAACAGATGAAAGTTTCCAGCCTGTCTCACCTCTGTGTCTGGTCAGAGGTGTGCTCTGTTGCACCTGCAACCACACCCAACAGTGATGTCACGGTGTACTGACAAACTCTGGGGTACAATTCTACGTCACTGTAGTTACTCTGTAATCTTTTTAATGAATAGATTATTTGTCGACATTCAACCAAGCTTTTGTCCAATCTGCAGAAAAAAAAAATTACTTCAAAAGGATTTTGCTGAAGTGAATTACCCCATTTATACTGTGTGTCTGTTGGTACAAAGTTTACTAAACCATCTCACACTCTTTTGCTCTGTTATTGCATCAGTGTCTGGGTTCACTAGTTTGTGCCATGTCTCCTCTCTGGTCATTACCCAACCTTTTCTTGTCCGTTCCTTGTGCACCTTTGACCCCTTCTGAGCCCACAGATGAAACTGCTGCCACACTGGAGGAAACCCCACCTCCACCTTTTCATAATGAGACCTACTTCCTCTCACCCTCCTGGGACAGGAGGCCAGTGTGGGTCACCTCTCCTGAGGATCAGGGATAATTGGGTAGTTTAAATAACCCGTTGAGAATAAGACGCACCAAAGCCCTACACCCATATTTAGCAGCTCCTCACATGCTATTGTCTGATTGCACTGGGAGAGAGAAGCTTGCTGTTTTTGATCTCATTTCTCGCCTGTCTCCTATTTGGGTTAGAGGCAGGCTGTTACTGGAACAGCCACCTGTGGCACCAGGAAAAGGTGGACTAGGCTATAATGGATAGCTGGGGCTTCCAACATGACAGCCGTTGTGCCAAGCCTGTTAACTAATCTGGATCATTAGGACGAGGGCTGTGTATGACTAAAAGGAGATAGTGGTTCTAATGTGATGGAGATGAGAGGAGATGGACTGCCCTGCCGTGCCCCGAGTCTGTGTCAATCAAGCCTGTATGTTCGTGCCTGACCCGGACGAGCAACCGGTGGTCACTAATAGCCAAATTAGCTTTAGGACATCAGATAACAGACTGACTGACTGACTCTGGGTCAGGGCCAGTGAGTAACAGTTGAGATTTTGGATGCCTGCCTACATCACCAAACCTCAGCTTCAACTTCTCATGACATACTTGTATGAATCTTAGCTATTTTGGAAACAACAGCACCAAAACAAAGTTTAGTTGCCTGATTTTTATCCATTCATCATTGTGAGCCAGCTGACAGTCACTACAGCTCCACCAAAGACACTTACGTCAAGGAATTAACCAATTATAGCAAGTGATTATACAGTTAGATTTGGTGGAAAAGGCTGTGATGTTTGAGGGAGCTCTCAAACAATCAAAGCTGTATTTAAGACTCTGCTGAGAGAAGTAATCCCCCTTATTAAACACATACATGAATATTAAATTGTAATTAAATCAACAATACTAAAAACATTAAATAAGGAGGAGATTGGGGAGGAAATAAATTGTGAACACAACATTACCTTCACTTGTGAAGCTGATATGACAAACTTATTAGCAAACAGTTGCTTATTCATGATTCTGAGTGCAATATTCACTTTTAGCTTTTCGATCTCAACCAACCCCTGAAGGAAATATCTGGCTCTTTAGCTGCTAAATGCTCCACTATGTTAACCAGCTAGTCTACAGCTAACTGTGTCCGTTTGCTGTTTGGTGCTGAGCAGGTGGTGTACAGTGGGTTTTTAGAGCTTTTTCATTAAAAACAGCAGCCTGCTCAAAACTGAAGCTATGAGAACGCTGAGAGCGAACCTAAACAGGAAAGTTTCAGCCAGACAGCTAAACAATGAGCTGAAACTTGCTACAAAGCTCAGTAAAGCTAAAGAAAGCTGGAGAGTTGGGTGATAATTCTCTGTAGGTTCATCACTATGGGTGACGCCTCTGAAAATAATTTTTTTCACTTAATACATTATAAAAATATTGATCATAGTCACTTTAAGGTTTCACTCATACATAAACCACCTCTAGAACGATGCTCCATCTCCAGACTCAGAGGTATAGCAGCAGCAAATAGCGTGAAACATAATAAAATGATTGACTAATGGAGATAAGATTTGTCGAAAGAAGTAGTTAAACATTTTTGGAGATAATGCTTATAGCTGAGAGTTAAGGTGCCAGTATATTCTATCACAATTGCTTGTCGGATGGTTTCGAAGCCCGACATATTTTGTTGTTTAATTTGGAGGACCTATCGGAAAAGGAAGCAGGGTTTGAGGTTCTCTTTCTAGCCCTCTTCTCATGATTTGAACAACAATTTCTGACGCTTTTCATGTGTACACTTGGGTGCAACACCATGACTACATGCCAAAATAGGCACCAATATCCCCGCGTTTGACCCGAGGTTAACACATCTCACTCCTCTCTGTGACAGGCAGCCTTTCATTCCACCTTCAAATGTGGCTGTTTGGAACAGCTAACACATCTGGTTTCCAATGTGGTCGGACGTAACACCAAACGAACTTGTTCTTTTTTAGCACAATACAGCCTTTGGATGAGAAGATTGATATCACTCTCTTTTCTGTGTGTTACATATGAAGCTAAAGCTAGAGGACAGTTGGCTTACATGCAGTGACTCCCTGTAGTCTCTGCTGGTTTCTTGCTCCTCACAGTGACAAGAAGTCACCGCTCCCGGCCAAGAAATAGTCTTGCACAAAATGCCCCCACTAAAAACCACAACTTGTCGTTTTTACATTTGTGTTTATGTTTGGATGAAGCAGGGGTGCTGGTAGGCTGATTTTTTAACTTTCAGACGGAGTCGGGCTAACTGTTTCTGCTGTGTCCAGTCTTTATGCTAAGTTAAGCTAACATGTCTCCTGGCTGAAGCTTCATATTTAATGCAAAAGTCGAGAGCGGTATTGATCTTCTCATTCGACACTCTCTCAATCTCTCAAAATGTTGAAACATTCCTTTAATCTTGTGAGAGAGCAGTGTGTTTTTTTTATTCACATCATAGTCTAACAGCCGAGCCAAATGTTATTTCACCAGCTTCAAACTCCTACATTGTGTTGATCCTTTCTCCATCCAGCATAAACACGGCAATGGTGACTCTTAAACCGTAAATGGACTGTCACTGGCTTCGCCTTTTGTTTTTCAAACAAATGTCTGTAAGAGTTGAGTTTGTGTATTAGGCTTCCTCCTTTCTGGTGGAAAACATCTCAAAGCTTGGAACAAGTGCAGCAAAGATCAAGTGAGAAATATCCTCGGGATACAGTGTCATCAGCTGTGTAGTCTCTACCCGCCTCTGTCTTCGCTGCTCATCTGTGACACAAGAGGCCTGATGGTTATGATGCCATTTCTTGTAGGAGGCTGTCAGGTGCTGAGAGACAGCTGAGAACAGGTAGAGAATCATAAACCCTCCATTAGTCTTCGTTGTGTGTCTCCTCGCTGCAGTCGGCTGCCCACGCCAGGTGAACCTACCAACCTGCACGCCTGGAGGACAGCAGTCTCTCTCAGTCATCTCTCTCCTCTCTGCTCTTTTACTCTTTTGTCATGCCGCCCTCTCTCTTTTCTCTCTGCTTTTATCTTCCTCTCTTCTTTTCATCCCTTTTTTGTATTCTCCCCGGCTCTCCTGCGACACAGATACTTTCAGAACAAACAAGTCCGGCTACAAACATCAGGGATTTATACAGTAAGTCGTGGGAAAACATTCAAGTCATTGATCCTGAAGCTTTGTTGGTGGATTGAATAAGCTGCTTGGGTCCTATTATTACACCAAGTTTCCACATGTGTCTCCAGTTATTCACAGACTAAAGGGTCTTATTAGGTTAAATACATACTTAACTGGTAAAAAATGTATGTAGAAGAAGGGGCATGGCCTGTGTTACATACACATGTACACCAACTTCTATAGCGTACAAGCACAGAAGCTGCACAAATGAACACTGTGCACTTTCATGAATCCAAAACAGATGCTTTTGAGCAAATGTTGGGTGTTTTGTTAGAGATCTGCCTCCTGCTGAGATAAAGCTTGTTCAACTGAGCTCAGGGGATTGGCAGGATACTCCTTAACCCACAAATCCACACACTGGGGTTTATAAAGCAGGGAGACAGAGACAATAAGGGACAGAGAGCACATTAAGCAGTATCGAATCCCAGCCTCTGATCTCCAAGGTCGTTGCTACTACAGCATTGCAGTCAGTTTCAACATATTGGGATTTAAACCCACACACATGAAGACACACAAAGCACTGCAAACTTTTAACACACTCAGCTGCATGTTTTCTCATTTATAGGAGAGGACACATGGATATGGAGACACGTCATGTTGGCGAGAGAAGCGGAAATCGGATGTATGATCCAAGCCATGTGACACCAAGGACCCTTGTATTACTACAGTGTAGTTATAGTGCAAGCCAAGCATCTAATTAAGTTAATAAGCTGTTCACATCATCAATGACCTTGCCTTGGTCTATTAAGTGGGTGTTTTATAGTGGAAATACACCACACGTGCATAAGTCGGAGCCCATGCCAGAATGAGAAGTGTGTCACTCGCAGCCTGCATCGATTTATTTTAGCTCAGGTGCTCTCGGTTTAAATGGAAAGGTCAGACACGTGTGCTAGTGCATGCACATGTAACCTAAAATACAGTATATATGCATATCCACTTCATACATACGTCTGCTTTCCACTCTGACATGGAATTTAAACTCATCAAACCTGACGAAATGTAACAACGTGCCGCAACTCGTGCCTCACTTGTTCCACATCCACTCGCCCTGGATTCAGGTCACACTTTGATGCACAGCAATGTGCTGCAGTGGTCTACTTGTAACTCTATCATTAACTCGTAGCCCTGCCGCACAATGTGATGTTCTTGAAGTGCTCACTGTACTAGAACTCATTCTGGTCAAATGTCGACGGTCCAGTGGAGTCATTGCCTTGCCGTGAAAGATGATATTTTAATTCCCTCATTTTTATAGAGCCCTCCTGGCTTGATATCCTTTCTCGCCAAATGACCTTGACAGACAAAGAAGCCTCAGCATAAATGAAAAGTGCTAGTTAATAGTTAATGGCCATCTCTATTATTACTTGATCTTGGAGCAGGAGAGCCTGTATGCGTGTATGTGCTTGTGTGTTCAATTATGTGCATGTTCGTCCAAAAAACACAATTTGTTTTTTTGTGAAGGGGGAAATCTTTTTTGATTTAGATGACTAAAGGAAAAGGTCTTAAATTGTTTTCACTGTAATAGTTGGAAAATTATAGGAAATCTCAAAGTCAGCAAGGATGACTCTGGAAAACAAATCATTAAAAAACTGAAAGGAAAAATAACCCTGGACAATAATTTCTTTGGGATTTCCCTTTTCCAAACGGTCACGTTTTGTTGCAGAGAGTCTGAGAGTGTGTGTGACAAAGCCAGGAAGGCGAGAGAGAGAGAGAGGGTGTAATGGAGTAAATGTACTCACACTGTAGCAAGCGGCTTTCTGGCTGTCTGTCAGAGCCAGCTGGTTTGTCACGGCGTTTAAGGGTCGGGTGTCTAAGCCACCTGTGTGAGAGCCCGCACATAAACGGAAAAATTTTCCATTACACATGCTATAATGGAGTCCAGGAATAGGTAGTAAAGATGGGGAGCTTCCTTTCTACACGTCTTTATTTTGAACTTCCTTTTAACACAACTTAACATCTTCCAAGTTATCTATTCCCACTAGACATGCTGTATCGCTATCACATCAAATGAGCTTCAAGCCTGTTTTCAGTGAGCGCTAATATGGAGAATTCATGCCTGATTGCAAAGGTGGCCTTGTGCCAGCTTCTAAGACAACTTCACATCAATAGCTTTGCCTCATCTGAGGACATAATCATATAATGAAAGCACTGCACTTGCTCATTACCATCTAAATTAGAGTCTGATAACTCCAAAGCTAAAATAGAGCCTAATATGTCTTCATACGTTGCTATTTAAAATTCTCCTTATCTCCATCTTTAAGTGCTAGTTGAAGATAAATCTAGAAAATGTTTTTATAAGGTTGCACAATAGGGACAACTAACTTAGGCACACATTTCTGAATTTGGCTAAAAGGTTAAATCCAAAACTTGTCATCCACAGGTGTCATTAATGGCTTCCAAAAAAGAGTTTTGAGAGCGAAAGTACTGCTTAGATTCTCCCCTAACTTATCTTTTATTTACTCTGAATCATAATGCCAACTCATTTTTTACCTTCTTAGGTAACAGCCATGATGCACACACTAACAGAGTGTGTGGCGCACAGAAAGCAGCCCCAGTCTCTATTATCTCAACCTCGTTTGCATCCAGTGTTCATCTCTGCTTGCTATCATTTGTTAGGCAAATACTGTGCATGTTTCAGGTTGACCAACCTTCACCTAATGTCCTGCAGACTGCGGCCTGTCACAGAGCCCACAACAGTCAACAAGTATATTCATGAAAGATGCTTTTGTCTTCATTTTAAAAAAAACTACACATCTTAACGCTTTTTAAAGGAGTGCTCTACTCCGACAATGTTTTGCATTTCCATATGCAAGAGACAGATTTTTGAAAGTATAGTCAAAAGGGGCTAAAATATCTTTAAATACTGAAGTCTCAAGCCCGAGCTAACTGTGATGTCAAGATGACATCATCAGGGGTCATTTTTACTCGCTTGCCAAAGCAGAGCCACAGACGACACACACAAGCTGACGTGTAAATTTGGTGGAGTGCCCCTTTAAAATTGTGTTTTTCTGAAGTCTAGAGAAAAACAAATCTGCCAGTGACTTGGGTGACTTAATTTTAATGCACCTTTGCCTATTTTACCAAACACAAATACACTGGAGAATTAATTCAGGAACTTTTAAAACTACCATTTGATTTGCATTGGAAACAAGTGAAATCATCTCACTGCACTGGCAGAGTCTGGTAGAGGAGGTGGCAGCACTGACAAGTCAGCGATCACTTTAGTGTAATCTGAGTGCTCTCGCTCTTGTTTGAGTTCTTTGTTGTACTTGCCATCCCGTGCTATATCGCATCATACTGCGTTTTACTGTACTCAGCTGGGCTTTGCATCTAGGCCATGTAGGCTGCCTTCTGCTGCATGTGTCTGAAACTGAGCTCTGTGCCGGGAAGAGAGCAGTATAATCAGGGCAGTGTTTTATTTAAAGACTGTAACGTGGGCAGCAGCAATTCTCAGGGGCTTCAATGCTTCACGGCGCAGCTCTTATAGAGGTGATCAGACCTCCTACTAACTTTTAACACCTCAGCCCTTTTTCTCACCCAACTTTGAAATCTGGTGCAGTCCGGAGATGGACAGCAGCTTTCTCGATCATGCATGTTGGTTTCAAGCATCATGAGTGAAAGAGAGGTGGACAGAGATTGGCAAGAGAGAGAAATTCATTTGTCATGTGTGTGTTTGTGTGTGAAAAGTGAATGACTCTGTATGTTTCATTAGCACTGCGCATGTGGGTGGTGTATGTCATGTGTACAGTGACCGAGTGTTTGATGATGCACTTGTGAAAACATGGCAGGTCAGTAAATCATGTGTGAGTAGCTTTTTTTTTTTCTCTAAGTGTGAGCCTTTATGGAGCTCGGTAACGTAGGTGATGGAAGTTCACCTACGACAAGAACAACAGTAACAACAGCATTTCAGTGTTGGGATTAGTAGCTGCAACACCACAAAGGACAACCAGCCATGGAAGCTCACCACGGAAGATAATCATCTAATGGCGATGGTGATTGCATCTAATTTTGCATCTGCAATGTAGATGCAGAAGCAAAGTGTATATTGATCCACCACCACAAAGGGGCCAGGAAAAGACCTCTTAGAGTGTCCATGTGGTGTGTAGTTCCACATATATGAACCAAACAAACAGTTCCCTTACCTGTATGCATGCCAGATTTGTAAAGGTGTTGGAAGACTTTGCAGAGCCTAGTTTGCAGACTCACACATCCACAGAGCTGCTGATCACACAGGTATAAAGCAGAGGGGAAGAAAGAGGGAGTGTGGGAAACATGAGAGGACTGAATAATAATGTGTGAGAAAAGGAGAAGCTGGAGTGCTTATATGCTTGATCTTGAGAGGGAACCTGTGAATACATTTGAAGACTGTCTTAAAAGAAGGCTTTGAAATCTGATTACGCAACATTTTCTTGAGAATATCTTAATGCCTTCCTTTTATTGCGTTACATAAGTTGTCAGACACTGTAAACAAGCATTAATATTAACTGAACATATATGGCGGAGTGTAAAACGATTCCTACTTAAGAGGTTTATGTTTCCAACAAGTTTAGAATACATGCAGGGTGAACCTGTGTTACACACCAGATGACTGTCAGGTCCACTGATGAGTAATTTCTCCCTTAATCAGACACACAACTGCTTCCTGAGCTACTTCCCATCTGGAGGAATAAACCTGCTGGTGTTCTGCTTGTTAACACTGTCATCAGCACCGTGCTGGTCTTGCACTGCCAGGCCGTTCTCCACATTTCGTCTGTACTGATTTTTTTCAGTGCCAATTTTACCAGCTAGCTGAAGAACAGTGTCCAACACGTCTTCTCTCTCTGGGTGCTTGGAAAAAGTGCAACAGTGTTTTTTTTTCATTTGCAGGTCAGAAATATAGCATTTTGACTTGAGGAGCTGGTTGTTGATTGAGGCTGTGTCCCAAAAGCTGAGGCTGGCAGTGTTTTGTTTGCTATTTGAGGCGCGTGTTAGAGGTCAACCACCAAAAGCTGACATCATTGTTGTCAATAGTTGTCAATTTTGCATGAGCTGAAATGTAATTCTACACTTGTTCATTGATGATAAATGCAATAATGATCCCATAACAATCACCATAACGACAACAATCAGCTGTAGTTCAACAATAATTACAATAGAATAAAATGTACAAACTTCTCTGCAGCTCTGTTTTATTTGTGATATTCATATTTTCTTGCTCTTGTGATAATTATAAAAGATTTGAGTTCAGTGTGTTACAGTATCGAGTAACAAACAAAAACAATAGAAGAAAATGTACGCTTTTCATTTTAATTGCCTGTTTGTGCTGCAGGACATGGTTTTACTTATAAGAAATGCATTAGCATGCCTATTAAATACAGCCTTTTGTTTTTCTTTCCATGACGTCTTTGGTGCTATTCCTCACATTTTGTAAACTGAACATTCCCTTTGATCCTGTTTTTTGAGACTGGACACAGAAAAAGAAAAGCCATTAATAAAGAAAGTCATGGCTGTTTGGGTAAATCATTGACTAATGTGAGCAAGCACCACGTTATGAAAAACCTGATGTCGACAGTTTCCTTGTTCTCTGTCAGCTTGTCCAAAAATACAAGGCTTACCCTGTTCTCACAGGAGATCTTTTCTTTGAGTGTGTGTGTGTGTGTGTGTGTGTATGTGTGAGTCTGTCTTTATCTCGGTATCAGATCCTCAAGAACTTCTGTTATCTTAGCAGAGAAAGCAAAAAATGTTCTAAAGTTGGAAACTAGAGGGCTGCAAACATTTGACGGTTTACAAGAACATGGCTGACCAGTCCAGCTGAAGAAGTATCCTCATCATGACCTTTGTCTTTCAGCACTGTTAACACAGTGAGCAATATGTGTTTACTGAGTCTTTTTGAAATTCTGCTGCTGAGCCCGTTTTGTCAAAAACAGCCACCAATTTTATGACGAGATGATGGCACGGTTGACCTTTGGTGGCCGGCAGGATTGCTCTCAAACAATCCACAATGGACACTTACAACAGTCAGACTAGAAACTACATGGAGAAGGAAGACACAAAAGCAAATACAAGCTGAAAACATACAGGCAGTCCAGTTCATACTGTGCATGACCCTGTAGCAATAAAGCTCCCACTTTGGGATGTGCAGCCAACCAAAATGTTAGGAAAAAGAGTGGAGGATGTCATTGAATTTGATGGAGGACTGCAGCATTTACAGATGTGTTTGTGTGTTTGACAGATAGAAAGCGAGACAGGAGGTAAGCTGTAAAAACCGAAAAGGAGAGAAACGCCTCTGTGTTTCTCTACTTAAAAGCTGCAGCTCTAGCTCACAGCTTGTTAAGCTGGACTGTCTGCTCATCTTGTCCCACCCACAGACAAGATGCAGCCTCTCACTGTGCTCATAGCCTGTGTGTGTGTGTGTGTATGTGTGTTTGTGTAGTATGCATGCGCACATGCTCGCACAGTTCACATCGGGTACTTCTGTGAGCTGTTTGCTGTCTTTTCTCACATTCCATTTGTGATTTACACGTTTCTTTACATAACTGCCGATGACTGCTTATTCTTCCTCTTGTAGACGTTCTGTTAATGTATTCATCGCTGTATAAATCTCAAGTGATGCGTCATGAATGCCATTTATGTCTAATAACAGTAAAATAAACAGTAAGTCTCCCAAAGCTGCCTCCTCCGGGGAGTCTAACAGCATGTGAGAGTCAGGACATGTGCTGTGTTTACTTGAACAACTCTTCATGGCCACTATGAGGGAGAGTCATGGGGAGTTCGCAGGTACTTTACTGTAAATACTTTAATCCAAACATTATGTTGGTTTTCTTTTAGAGGGAGAAAGATGGATAAAGAAAGCAGGCAAAGGAAGGCAAAAAGATGAAATGAAGTTTCAGAGATCTCAGTGGCTCCTGCAGACCGGCCGCTGAGACTATAAAAAGAATGAGACTTCCCAGAGGACCAGCACTCCCTGAGGAATCAACATCCGCTGGCCTAATCTCTGACCTCCATCACAATCACCTCCCCCTCATCTCTTCTTTTTCCTCTCCTCCATCTTCTCGTACCTGCAGCCGGGAGACATGCAGATTACACGCTGAATGAGTGAGTCCACAGTGAGGCCCGCAGATATTATGACATGACAAATGATCAAGGTTAATTATCCACCTGAGTATGATGGCGTGACAGCTCATTAAAGCATTACAAGGCCGCATAATCTGCCCTGTCCTCTATTTCTCTGTGAGAATCCAGTCGGTGTTGCAAGAGAGGAAAAGGCCATGTGAGGATGAGCTGAGCATGACCAGACAGGCAGGATCGAGAAGCGGAAGCAAGTGCAAACTCACATTCATGACTCTGCTCTAAAGTCATAACAAGGCAAGACAAAAAGGTTTCCCTGGCACTTTTCTGTGCAGCTCCATAATGAACTGATTGTAAAAAACAAGGTGAAAAAGATGACTGTAATAGCACTTATAATTATTTTATGTGTAAAAAAAGTTGTATTTTCTGGTTTTGGCTTGGAAAGGACAGCTGCACTATAAAATAATGACTTTTTTCATTTAGAGTTGAATTATCCTAACAAACTGTTTATGAAGGTAATGTGATTTGAGAAAATTTCCTAATATACAACAATAACACTAGCCAGAGTGATGAAAACTTTCCATAGAAGGACTTGGATAGTAAAGTGAGCTTAAACTGCAGTTTCAGAGAAGAAACGATGAGAGAAGCAGCTTAATAGGACCGAAAAACATCTGCAGAGGCAAACCATTTGTTTATATTAGATGCATGGACACCAATGATCTGAATGAAGGGAGCGCAAAACACCCATCCAAAGAAAGTTAGAGGCAAGCAGGAATAATGCATTCAGGAGGCTGCTGATGAAATGAGGCAAACGTTTTATTTGCTGCAACAATGCAAGAGAGCATTTATATTCATAAGGCAGCTGGCTCTCAAAGTAGATACTCACTTTGGATGTTTACTAAAATATAAACTGTGTCCCCTGAAATTTGCTCTGCATGTTTTATCACTCCCAGCACAAACGCCAAACCGCTGGCTTGTCTGTCAGGCGTGCACTTGTCTAAAGCAGTGAGGTTTCCTCTCTGTCAATCATTTGCTACGGCTTCAATGGCATTCACAGAGATTTTTTTTTAAAGTGGTTGTATCTATGACAACCAGATAAACCATTTTCACCTAAAGTCTGTTAGACCTGGGTTGTATAGATAAAAAAAACAAAAAAAAAACACTTTTAGTAGAATTTATATTATTAGAGAGACTCAAATTTATTCAGAAATTGTATTGTTTTCATTTGTAATTATTCATAAAAGTAAAACAGTCACATGGTTACATTGTTTCTTGTGGTTTAGCTTTAAACATTTTATCATAGTGGTTCTTTGGTATCCTCATCCAAATTGGACTTTTATTTCTTTCACAAAATCACTTCCCTTTTGTTAAAACTGACTTGTTTGTTAAAACACTTCACTTTGCTTCTTCCCTGTTTGACAGCCGTGTGTGTGTGACATGATGAGAGCTGCATGTCGTCTGCCTCATTTGCATGTTTGTCCGGAATCCACGAGGGAGGGTTTATTTTTGTTTATGTGTTATGTTCTTTGTGCGTTAAAGGCACACTGCATTTACATTTTATACCTGGAAGCCTACTGGTTGCCTAAATTACAGCTTTAGCACTTCAGGGGCAGAGCAAAAACAGATGGTGGCCATTGTGGTTGTAACGCCATCAAGCCTACAGTGCCATGTTCCTTGTAGTGTTTAACATGTTTAAGACATTTTAATCTCACAGTTTAAATACAGTTTAACTGTTGACAGGCACAGTTGGCAGACTAAATCTGCTCTTTATATGAAGAACCTCTCAGTTCGCTTCAGTATTTCTCCAAAGTCCAGAATTGTGATCACAGTAGACTGGTTTGCACTTTCCACAGTGTAGCTATTTTCATCCGTATTGTGCAAGTAGAACACCAACAGCTTTTGACAGTGTCTTGGACCCACCTGCCGACAAGTCTCGCTCCTCCCCTTCCTGTTATTCTTTCCCTTACAGTAAAACTCTCAAGCCATGACTGGCAGCACACAAAGCTCACAAATGTGGTTAAAACTCATAACTGTTGTGAATATGTTGGCTGGAAAGACATCTGCTGTATAGTGTGTTTGCATAACAGTATTTATCAGCAAATAGTTGCCTGGGATGTAGATGTAGACGCTTGGAGACTATTTGAAATGTCTGAACATTCCCAAAATAATCAAATATTTGCTTGAAGGTGAAGATGGGGACAGTATATATATTATCTTATATTCAATCTGCCAAGCTGTATTTTTTTGTATTTGTTGCTT
Organism: Thunnus thynnus; assembly: GCF_963924715.1. Lineage (NCBI taxonomy): Eukaryota > Metazoa > Chordata > Actinopteri > Scombriformes > Scombridae > Thunnus > Thunnus thynnus. The sequence continues at coordinate 6,222,200 of NC_089529.1, forward strand.
TTATTGTATATTTTGGGCCTAAAGGTAATTCAGCCTTTTAAAATGAGTATTTCTGTCTGTATTTAAAGCAACTGCAATTCATTTTTATAATAAAAACAGAGCAAATGACTAGTGTTAAACCCACAGAGAATTATCATCCGACTCTGCAGTTCTCCTCAGCTTAACAGAGCATTTTAGCGATTTTAAGCTAATTGTTTTGGTTTTCCGGCCTGCAACTTTACTGTTTTGGTTCGCTGTCACCACACTCATTGTGTTGTTTTTGGCTCTAGCAGGCAGCTGTTTTTAGTGGAAAAGTACCAAAAACCGACTAAACACCACCTGCTCAGCAGCAAACAGCAGACAGACAAAGTTAGCGACTAGCTAGTGAACATAGTGGAGCATAAAGAGTGTTATATTTCCCTCAGGAGTTTTTGGAGTGCAACATAGCTAAAAGTAAAGTGGATATTGGACTTACATTACCTAGGTGGCCAGAGACATGACTCCAAATGAATGCTGATGTTGACTCGTGTCTGCTGGATATGTAGATAGGCAACTATTTGCCAACAAGTTTGCCATATCATCTTAAAGAAGTGATATGTTAATTTTGTGTTCACAGCTTGTTTCTGCTGCCCTCAAGTGGCAAAAAAACTATTACAGGTTTAAGTCAAACAATTTATAGAATTTTGCCATAGTAGAATAAACTGTGCTTCACTGTAGATCACATAATCTGTTAATAACAGTACATTATTCATTCGTTATTAAGAATTTTGACCCATACGTCTCTCAAATTAGTCTTTTTTATGTATATATAATTGGCAGAGTTTTACTCAGCAGTTCCTCCAGATCAGCTTGAACACAGGATCGTGGTTAACTTCATAATGGGATTTGAGTCAAGTTTCAAAGAAAGAATGAAATATATACATGGCACACCCTCTGTGTCTAATATTTCATTGGGGGTCATTAGGTTAAGCTGACAGGAGAAACTCATTCTTACTGACACCAGACCCAGGGGAACTTAGTCACAAAATCTGGTGTTGCTGGTGTCAACCTGTCCCACAATGCCACTGCACTTTCAGCCTCATTTTGTTGACATGGTGGCAGGAATCAAAGAGAGGAAGTGTGTCTCTCTCAACTCGTTTGAATAAAGTGACACATTTTTTCTAAAAGGGGAAGTGTTGATATTCAAACTGAAGAGTTACTATCCTTGCCCATCAGTTCCATCTGACAGTGTTTGTTGTGTTGCATGAAACGTAAAATCCCTCTCTGAGTGAAATCTAAATCTAACACCCCTATTCTTTCAGTGGGGAGGGAGACTATATGAGTGGACATAAACTTTGCCGCCAGAGCTCTTGTCATGAAGCCTTCAGAGCTCTGCTATGCTTTGCGTTATAACACTGTAGACTGATAAAGAGATAATGCATGGAAGAGGTGCTGACAGAGATGAGCCATCTGTCCCTCATTAAAAACGTTCAGAGGGAAGGGAGAGACAGGTCACTGCTGGACAGCACTACACACACACACACTGAGAGAGAAATCTCCCCTGGGATGCTGGATCAAGCATGATTCCCTGTATGCCATGGCGACTTTGAGCAAGGAAAGACTAATAAGAGTTGCCTCCTTGTTAGGAAGCCCTGAACAGTGCATGTGAGGATATGTGTCAAAAGGCCCTGAGTCATGTCTTACAGGAGTAAATGCATGATTTTCATCCTCCATGGGCTATAGGCTTCATCTGCACCA